>NC_089761.1:635000-817500 GCF_040412425.1 Macrobrachium rosenbergii
TACACACCCATACTTCGTAGAGATAACAGATTGTACATCTGTAATAATTGCAAGAGGCCTGAACAAAGAAACAAAAAAACTCATTGAAGATGAACTTGAAGAAATAAAACACAGGGATTAAAGTTGATTCAGGATTCGGCTCAGAAAACTAGCGACAATGATCAACATAGATGAAATCCAAAACAAAATTGACAATGCTGATAAAGATGTAAAGACCATGACAAAGATGGGCAAAACCTATGATGAATCACTAAACAAAAATAGGCCTTCTGATCACATCTAAAAATGAAGAGAGCACAGCAGCAGATGAAAATAGACAAATTATGAGTAAAATGAAAATAGGCAAATTATGAGTAAAATAACAGCACCAGTTGAACAGGTTAAAACAACAAGAGATGGACACTTATTTGTAACATTTCCAGACAGGAAAAACTTAGAAAATGCAAAAATGGAGATTCAGAAAATCAGCAATACATCAGTAAATAAGAACGGTAAACTTAAACCAAAAATTAAAGTACGTCATAATGTCCCGAAGGATGAAGATGACATTGTCGACAACACTGTAAAGAAAAATCCATGGATAGGTAACTTCATTTCTGAAAATGACCTAAAACTTGTAAAGGAAATGATAGACAAGGATGACAAGTATAAACACTATTATCAAATGCACACCACATATACAAAAGGTTATCCATGATAGAGGTGACAAATTGTGTACACTGCATAGCCATTGCAACGTATACGACTGTTGCATGCCCTATCGATGCTATAAATGTCAGGAATTTGGTCATAGCACAAAAAATTGTAGAAATGACGTGCCAAAAATCACAAATCAAATGAATGTGCTAGCAGCATCTTCAAGTGTAAAAATTGTGTAAAGAGGGGCCATAGTGATACTAAACAGATGATGGCAATGTGTGCACAGCACAGTACATAAAGAATAATTATGTCACAGGTGAAAAATAATACAGACCATGGCTCTAATAATCTTCTATGCAATTTAATAAGCATCCAGTTCGTTGGCAATAAAACTAACACTATTAGAAATCTTATAAATGATCACAATCTAGATATATGCATGCTAACAGAGACTTGGCTAAGCAATAATGTAAGTGATTCTAAAATAAACAAAATGACTCCAGGGCCTCAACTTTCACCATGTACTGAGAAAAAAATGGTGGAGGGCTGGGAATTTTTGTCAAAAAAGTGTACAAGTATCTATAATGAACCAAAATGTGTTCAGTACATTTGAATACTCAACACCAAAATTACACATATAAACAAACACATACAAATCATAACAGTTTATAGACCACCAAGCACAAGAGATCATTCCTCGATGAATTTAGTGACTTCCTTGACTTGCTAGCTGATAAAAATTTACTGATTTGTGGTGACTTCAACCTACATCTGCATGACAACGATGACATATGTCAAAGACCTCGTAAATGTTGTGAAAAAACCAACATCGTTATTGAACCATACCACTGACCTAGTGATACAAAAAAACGAGATTGTGAGTGACATACAAGTTGAGCCTGAATGCGTGATATCTCCAATACATAAACTATTTTTATATTTAGTATAAATGTCTGGAAAAGTTATACAGACATTCTCCGGGTTACGATGGGCTCAGCTTATGACGTTCCGAGTTTACACCGCTTTTCAAATATATTTATATAAAAATTATTTCCTGGGTTACAACGCATGTTCTAGGTTTACGATGCTGACAACACCAATCCAACGGAAGAACTATGGCTCCAAAATGGCAGAATGGTCGAATTTTGGAGGTTTTTCTGTTGAAAAACTTAGTATAAATGCAGGATACATTGTTTTCAAGACAACCAAAAGGATTACAAGTAAGGTTTTCTTACAATTTTCGACAGTATTTCGGACGATGCCAGTCCAATGCCAATCAGAAAAACTATGTATCCAAAACAGCAGAATGGTGAATATTTGGAGTGTTTTCTTTAAAAACTCAATAAAAACATTTCAGATGACTGTCCAACGCATACAACAGAAGAAAATTCACATTCGCAGATTTTTTCATAGAGCAATATTCACTAAAATTACTGATATTCATTTTATTTTCATGACAAACATTTTTTACAATAAAAAAATTATTCATTAATTTTAAAATATTAAGGTGACCACAGCAAAGTATCGATAAAAGTTAAATTAAAATCCCGTGAAATCATAAAACTGCTTACTGATGTAATCACTTCATTCAGCCCCTCTCTCCTCCCCTCGAATAATTCACAAATAATTTCACTCTTTTGAGATTCAAGTAAGGCCAAACCCCTTATCTCCCCCCCCCAAAATAATTCCACTCTTGAGATTTAAGTAAGGCCAACTGCCCATATCTCTCTCTCTCTCTCTCTCTCTCTGTACCTCATATATCCTTCAAAGAAATATGGATTGCTGTGTATACAAACATAAAAATATACTAAAATCCCACCATCAGTTGCGTGACAATTTTTTTATTGCTTTGATGTAGGCTTCATGACAAGATGATATCAGCTCGAGGGATTAGAAGTAGCCAATAACAGAACTCGTAGCAACCCCCTCCCTCCAAGGTGATATGCTATTGGCTGGGAGGACTGACAGTAACCAATAACAACTTGTAACAAACCCTCCTCCCCCTCTCGCCCTCCTTGATGACATGTTATTGACAGGAAGGGTGGGATTTTAACCAACCAAAAGGCTTGTACCTCACGGGCTTTGCACACACTAAAAGGAGGGCGAAGTTCTTCGTTGGGCGAGTGGGTTCCGTTCTCAGCTAGCACTCTGCTGGCCGCGAGTTCGAATCTCCGACCAGCCAGTGAAGAATAAGAGGAATTTATTTCTGGCGATAGAAATTCATTTCTCGCTATAATGTGGTTCGGATTCCACAATAAGCTGTAGGTCCCGTTGCTAGTTAACCAATTGGTTCTTAGCCATGTAAAATAAATCTAATCCTTCAGGCCAGCTCTAGGAGAGCTGTTAATCAGCTCAGTGGTCTGGTTAAACTAAGATATACTTAACTTTTTTCTTAAAAGGATGGTGAGTAGTATTTTTTTCCTCTCTCTCTCCGAGATGTGAGAGAGAGAGAGAGAGAGAGAGAGAGAGAGAGAGAGAGAGAGAGAGAGAGAGAGAGAGAGAGAGAGAGAGAGAGAGAGAGAAAATTTTTTAACAGAGGCTAGAGAGAAGAATTTTGTTTTAAAGGTATGTCAACGCACAGCTTTAGTAAATATCTTCTGAAAAAAAAAAAAAAAAAAAAAAAAAAAAAAAAAAAAAAAAAAAAAATTATATATTTTGTTGCTGAAGAATCTCTGAACCAACAATTTTACACTCAAAGTAATAAGAAGGAATTCATTCTAGTCTTCATGTAACCAATAAAATACATACAATATTAAAACCTACGTTTTGTATTCAAAACACACGCACTTTATGTAATCGTCAAGCTTCTCTGATCACAAGTTCTTTCTCAGATAGAATACAGCTAAAACCTGATTGGCTGGCTGGTTGACATGGAAATTTGCTGGCCAATGACAGCCCTCTTCTGTTCTACTTATAGATATATGCCGAGATGGAAATTTGCTAGCCAATGACAGCCCTCTTCTTCTGTTCTACTTATAGATATATGCCGTGACGGCACTAAGTTTGAACGTTGCCATGATCATGATTATTTGACTGCTACGGCAAAAATTACTCAATAATTTGCCTTACATAATTATTTCCTCATGAAAACATGAATTCAACAATAATTTTAACTTTAATATAGATGTATAAAAAATCCCATGACAGTCTCTTGTGGTGAGCGTCATCACTTGCAAATTCTATTTCCGGACCGTCCTCAGATTTACAACTGCAAACTGATGACATCAGTAACAATAAAAAACAACCCTCTCCAAGCTCGATATAATGAAATGTATTTTATATTCTTACTTAAAATTCAGAAGTTGAATTACTATAGTTTTGATCATGTACATTTTTGTGTTTTACGGAATGTTTTTGTTGAAAACAAAATGTTTGTGAACTTAAGGTCTTAATTGTCCCACTATTTTATTACTGGTGATCTTAATCATCTCATATTTAACAGTATATTAGTATATTAATATAAATAAAGTGTAATGAATACACAACTAAGTAAAAAACAATGGATGAAAAAATCTTACTCATTTTGGAGACCACTTCATTTTACTTAACAATTACGCGTTTATGTCTTGGCCTAGGCATAAATATGTGGCTGAATTCTATCATTTTCATCATGTTTTTTTCCTTCATTTTTCATCTTTTACCATGAGCTTTAATTCAAACATTTCTACATTGGTTTATTATCCATACTCTTTATAAAAATAATGACATTATATTTATAGGTATTTATAGGTGTATATAGATATTGCCAGTTAAACCGGACTATCAGCTAAGACAGACACCCTGGCCCCACTTAGTCGGTCTCAACGAGGGTCGACAGCAGTGAAAATTGGTCACTATAAAGCAGCTAGAAATCATTACGACGACTTATGAAAACCAAGGAAATACATTACAATAAAATGTTTAGTGTAGAGAATAATCCCCAAAAAATCCATGTCAATTTAGCCAGAATATTGGGACTCAAGAAAGAAAAAGTTCTACCTGATGTAACTGGTGACTACATTGAAGAAAAAATTGAAAGAATCTGTTATAGTTTAGATAAGGAGAGCCCTCCTGATCTCCCAGTGATCGCAATGACAAATAGCAAATTCAGTAAGTTTAAAGAACTGAACATGAATGATGTTGACAAAATGATGAGAATAGTAAAAACACCTATTGAGAAAATGAGCAGTTTCCCTTAGGTGACAAAGATGCAAAAACTTTGATCAGCTGCGGGAGTTACAAGAGCGTGTGAATGTCCGCGATATGCCCAATTTGCTGCCAAAAAAAAAAAAACGCTATAGAAAACACAACGAAAATAGCTCCTTACGCGTTTGATATTTTTAAAAAAAATCACTGCTGTATTCGGTGGCGCAACAAAAAAAAAAAGCAACAAGAAAACTGCTAACGGTAAGGGACCCCGCTGGGAACTGAGGTTTTGGGTGGGGGAAAGTAACAGACAGGTTTTATGCAGCCCGTAACATACGGAATTCCTGATTTTGTGACCCGCTGGTCTGCATACAAGAGGCCGACCTGCTACTCTACATACGTGAGGTTGACTCAATACTGCACAGAGAATGTTGTCCCGCCAATCTACTTGCAACAGGTTACAACATTCGGGTAGTCTACGCTGCTGCACCTTCAGACACTTGCTGGCCACAAACATTGGTTAGGTTACTCCCTACCTATATTAGAAATATTCTGGGTAAAATTATACTTTACACCCGGACTGTCTCTCAGGCCACACAAGATGTTTTTCTTAATTACTTTGATGGCTTTGCATGTTTCATACCATTACTGTTTTTGGAAATGCTTAGTTTTCAACTTTTTTTTAAAGTCGGTCATTATTCAGAAGTATCCAGGCAGTATAAAAAGTTACTTTTCCATGTTAGTTTTCTTGTTTTCTGATATCTTCGGCAAAACCAACAATGCGGGCAACAATTCTTTTTCAACACATTTGAACATTTCTGCTTTCTGTTTGGGGGAGGCAGAACGGCGCTTTTCGCCTTAACTGAATTTTGAACATTTCTGGCAGGCTGTAATGTAGCTGTGATGCGCGCGCTAGCCATGGGTTACAGAAAACAAGCGACATGAGGAAGGTAGTAACAGAAAACAAGATTATATAGCTCTATCAACAACCTGCATACTAGGCTCTGTTAAACTGTTTACTCCAAACTTAAAGGTTAACTGTACATTCAGACACGATTGGCCTAGGCTACTTCTTACATATACGTATACAAACCCTCACAACATACGGTTATTGTTCTGGCTGAGTTCATAGTCCGAACACGTGGGACGTCCGGACAGTGTGAGCGGCCCTGACTTCCCCATGCCAACAGGAACACTTACCTAATATATGCTGTCCATTTGCTCTTAGCCTTACTTAGGGACATTTACCTTAGCCTACATATACATCAATGAACTTACCTTATGGCTGGGAGGCTTCAAATTCGTGTTCCGCTGGGGAAACAGGTGGGTAGAGGGTGGCGACAGCATGCATGAACACATGAAACCGGGCTTCGTACAACAGGGCCAAAATACCATATTTCACCATGCACTGATACCTTCTTTCGGCACGACGATTAACACAGCGCCATGTGTACTGGATGTCCAGTGGCTGGCTCGATTCCATCTTATAGGATACGTCGGTTTCCAAGTGTACACGAAGTACACAAACCAGAATAGTCTCCAAGCAGTCCTTCTTGGTAAAGCCACTTGTATAATTAACTCACTAGTGTTACGTGAAAACTCGAGAACAATCGGAATGTACAAATCTGTGAAAGAATTAAACTCTTCAATGGACGTTACTTTAGGAAATAAAATGAGGTTGTGACTCTCTCCATCTCGGCAGTTACAGAAGGAAAGAAAGAGTGACTATGGTCAGGGCATGGGCCTATGAATCACATTGATCAGACATTCTGATTGGTTCAATGTATTTAATCCGTGGGCCCTAGGGAATGACCTGGGTCAGCCTGGGATACGATTCAATGGAATTACACTTCCCGTGATCAGGTCGGGGTGACGTATGGTGACAGCCTTAGGAACTGTGGGGTGAGAGGCACGCCACACTTCGGTCATCTTAAGAACTACGGGAGAGCGGTGCTGCATGACACCACTCACGTCAACTTGGTACTTGGAAAAAGTTACGCTATGCTGAAAAAATTATCGTTCAGCAAAATCAAGCAAACTGGCCGAGGAAGTTATTTTTTGGGTAGATTTCAGCACACTAAACAACTTTTGTTCTATGCAATTTTTCATTTGGAGTCATTGTTAATGAGCTATATGTGCATCCCTTGGATAGACAAACTACCTGAGCTATATTTTGATATTGTCAACATGAGTCTAGCACAGGCATCTTTGCTAAATAGTGAAAAGCTTGCTTGTATAAAGCCAGCCTGTAAAGGAAAAGGTGACAGAGAAAATCGGGTAGTTTGGACGACCGAGGGACGCACCCATAACTCATTAACGACTAAATGAAAAATTGCCCAGAATAAATGTTGCTCAGCGTGCCAGATTCTACCAAAAAAATTACTTACTTGAACAATTTGCTTGATTTTCCCGAACGACAATTTTTTCAGCAGAGCGTAACTTTTCTAAGTACCAAGTTGACGTGAACAGTGTCAAGCAGCACCACTCTCCCACAGTTCTTCAGATGGCCAAAGTGCGGCGCTCCTCTCAACCTGTAGTTCCTAAGGGTGCCGTCACACGTTGCCACAACCTGATCGTGGGAAATTTAATTCCGTCCAATCGTATCTCAGACAGCCCCAGGTCATGCCCTAGGGCTTACGTATTAAATACTTCAAACCAATCACAATGCGTTCTATCGATATGATTCATAGGCCTAGGCCAACACCAGAATCACGCGTTCTTTCTTTCTCGAACCAGCGTGATGGAACGTCACGACTTGACTTGTTTCCAAAGGTCGACACTGTGGAAGATTTCAATTCCTACACGGACTTGTACATTGGCACAGTCCTAGAGTTCCTACAGAACACTGGGAAACTCACTTTTCAGGCCTTTTTGGGTTTAGTTAAGTGCTTCTATCCGCTCAAGAGCCGCCCGACATCCCCTATCTCTGATTTACTTTCCCAACCGTCTACAATAAGACCCGGACAGAGTAATTTGATTCACCTGTTTGGCAGCCAGCAGTTGCAAAGACAATAGGACCTACGAAGCCGATACTGTTACCTACATGGTTGGACAGCAGCGAGTTGGAATAAGGTAAGCAGAGCATTTACGTGCCTTTTTAAGTTTGTTTTGTTGCTAGGTTAGGTAGTGTTTTGGAACTGACCCCAGTGTGCAGTGTCGTTTTTTGTAACCTGTGGCTACACAGAATATAGATGTTACCTCTTGCCAGAGCATACGAGCTTGCCAAGAATTTTTAAAAATGCGGATAAGGCGCACAGCCCCGTTCAGCCACCCTGTAGAGACCAGATATGTTAAAAAAAATCACCGTTACAAAATTAACGCCCGTTCTAATGTAGGTAGGGAATAGCCTAACCGTGGTTCTTATAGGATGCAAGTACCCTAGCCTAGCGGTTTCCGTAGTTGCATCAGGGCCTAATGTAAGGAGAGTGGCGAGACAACATTTTGTGTGCAGAACACCAGGTCAGCCTCACACATGTAGTGTAGCGGGTCAGCATCACATATGTACTTTAGTGGGTCAGATTTACGGTTGTAGCCTAGCTGGATAATGACTAGCGGGTCAGCAACTAGCGAATTTTGTACGTTACGGCCAGCAGGAAACCCGACTTTTGCTTCTGTAGTTTAGTGGGTCAGCCTTACGTTTGTAGCTTAGCGGGACAACCTTTTGTATGCAGACTACCGGGTCAGAAACTAGCGAATTTTGTACGTTATGGCCAGAAGGAAACCAGACTTTTCCTTCAGTAGTTTAGCGGGTCAGCCTTACGGTTGTAACCTAGCAGGGCAACCTTTTGTATGCAGACTAGTGGGTCAGAAACTAGCGATTTTTGTATGTTACGGCCAGCAGGAAACCCAACTTTTGCTTCTCCCCACCCAAAACCCCAGTTCCCAACAGGGAACTCCCTACCGTTTATTAGTTTTTCAGTTGCTTTTCCTTTGGGCAACACCAACAAAAGCACGCTTTCCATTACCATCATGAAGCACAGAGGGAGTAAATTTTTTCGGCGAGTTTTCTATAACGATTTTTTGGCGCCAAAAGTGGGGTCCCGCGGTCATTCACAGACTCCAGAAAATCTAAGCTTCTATAGGCCAATATCGAACCTATCGTACTTATCAAAACTTACAGAAATGCAAGTTCACAAACAAAACACAGAGACACTTGAAACAACTCAAAATTATACCTGATCAGTCAGCATACAGAAAAAACAGTAGAACTATATAGTAGCTCAGCATCAGCAACTGCCTTCTAACAACTTTTTCTACAGTCTTTTGGTTGCTAATTGTGAATTTACCTTTAATTTTTGGCACTTGAGTGTAATTAACCTGTAATAAACCCCTGAAGTCATCCAACAAGGGGCTTCCATATGCGATCTTCACAAGACAGAGCACGGGTACGTCTGTTTCGAACGGTTCATATCCCGTCCAGCAAGTGCAATAACTTGTTAACTTATGGGTACCCAACACCGCCGGGCCCGTACTAAACACGGCAAAGGGACATTCCATTTGGCCGACAACAAACAGATGCACCGCCAGTATCAGAACCATTAAGTGTAGAAAAAACCAGTTGAAAAGGTAAAAACAGGCGCGGAGCTAATACACAGAATTACCGAAAAAACCACTTAACCCTTTCCTGCCCAATTGACGTCATATTACGCAATAACCCCTACCCCCTTCTTGTCTGACTGACGAATTGTACGTAAAATTTACCGACATTTTTAAATGCACGTGTGGTAGGGTAAATTTTTTTATTTTCGGACAGTTGGTGGTTTCCATAGGCTAAAGCATACCTTGGACCGTATAACTCAGGCATCGATCGCCAGGCAAGCAGTGCCTATACTGCGCATCGCACCCTGGCATAGTAAATTTCCCACAATGAAATCAGCTGATCCTACCCACGTTTCTCTCTCGTATCTTACATTTTTTTTATAAAATGTAGGATTACATTATTGGAAACACTCTGTTTGGTATCCTCTATTTTCTATAAATTTTTTAGTTCCTCTACTGCGCATGCAAATCCATGGCGTAGTAAATTCTCACAATGACATCAGCTGATCGCACCCACGCAGGCCTGACAGGCCACACTTCTGTCAGAGACCATGCGTCGAGGCTGGGTAAACACGTGTGGCTGTTTACATACAGCGGCGTCAATCGAGAACAGTTTCCAACATTCTTTCGCAAAGTTTTTACGGTAAAACTAGCGGAAATTTGTTAGTGCATCACATAAGAGATGTCTGGATTTTAAGCAGGGCTCTGAATCTCATTTTTCATTATCATATATATCGATATTTAGAGAATTTTGTTGGCTTTCTCATAAAAATAATTCATTCACCCAACTGTTATAGCTTTTGAGCTACTGAACGATAATGTTGACAACGGTAACATTTTTTTTTTTTCAACAGCTTATAACGTCAAAATGAAACTGTTGCTGTTACCAAAGCCATTTTTCTTGACTCTCACTTTATTCCTCAACCTTTCCTCTACATTTTGTATATTTACAAAGTAATTTCTATGAAAAATCCGAGGTAGGGCTCTTCAAAAAATGTCTAGCGATAATTCTCACCTTATGCCTGGCGGCGCGCTCTGTTTCTTACCCACTTTTCTATCAATTTTTCACCAACTGGACTTATTCGTTTTTCATTTTTTTATATGTCGATATTTAGAGAATTTTCTTGGCTTTCTCATAAAAATAATTCATTCGCCTAACTGTTATAGTTTTTGAGCTACGAACAATAATGTTGACAACGGTAACTTTTTTTTTCGTTTGATCAATTTATAACGTCAAAATGAAACTGTTGCCGTTACCAAAGCCATTTTTCTTGACTTTCCCTTTATTCTTCAACTTTTCCTCTACTTTTTCAGTATATTTACAAAGTAATTTCTATGAAAAATAACCGAGATAGGGCTCTTCAAAAAAAAAAATTTTCTTGCGATAATTCTCACCATAGGCGGGCAGAGCGCTCTGTTTCTCACCCTCTTTTCTATCAATTTTTTCACCAACTGGACTTATTCGTTTTCCATTTTTTATATGTCAATATTTAGGAATTTTATTGGCTTTCTCATAAAAATTATTCATTCGCCTAACTGTTATAGCTTTTGAGCTACTGAACGATAATGTTGACAACGGTAACATTTTTTTTCGTTTTAATCAAATTATAACGTCAAAATGAAACTGTTGCTGTTACCAAAGCCATTTTTCTTGACTCTCACTTTATTCTACAACTTTTCCTCTACATTTTCGTATATTTACAAAGTAATTTCTATGAAAAATAACCGAGATAGGGCTCTTCAAAAAACTTTTTCTAGCGATAATTCTCACCATACGCCGGGCAAATCGCTCTGTTTCTTACCCTCTTTTCTATAAATTTTTCACCAACTGAACTTATTCGTTTTTCATTGTTTTATATATCAATATTTAGAGAATTTTGTTGGCTTTCTCATAAAAAATAATCCATTCGCCTAACTGTTATAGCTTTTGAGCTACTGAACGATAATGTTGACAACGGTAACATTTTTTTCGTTTCAATCAATTTATAACGCCAAAATGAAACTGTTGTCGTTACCAAAGCCATTTTTCTTGACTCTCACATTATTCTTCAACTTTTCCTCTACATTTTCGTATATTTACAAAGTAATTTCTATGAAAAATAACCGAGATAGGCTCTTCAAAAAATCTTTTTCTAGCGATAATTCTCACCATACGCCAGCAGAGCGCTCTGTTTCTTCCCCTTTTTTCTAGCAATTTTTTAACCAGCTGGACTTATTCGTTTTCCATTCTTTTATATGTCGATATTTAGAGAATTTTGTTGGCTTTCTCATAAAAAATAATTCATTAGCCTGACATTCATAGTTTTTGGGTTACTTAACGAAAATATGAAAATAAATAAAGATTTTTTTTTTTTTTTTTCGTGCAATAACTCACATTTTTTGTATTTAGAGGGCTGGGACTCTTATTCTGACTATTCCACCATAAAATATAAACATTTAGAAAAAGGACAGCAAAAATGAACGTTGTTGGCATAAAATTTATATTTTTGCTGAATTTTCAAATAATTATTTTTTCGCACTGTCGAAGCGCCCCAGACACATCGGGGCTCATGTGCCCTCAGTGATGTGATAACTATACAGATATGAAAGGGTTAACAGACTACAGTGTGTGCAATTACAAAAGATATATGGTAGAAAATACAGCAAATGGAAAATGTGGCATCCTGGTTATGCTTGACCAAAGTGCAGCATTTGACACAGTTAACCACAATGTACTGCTTAAGGACCTGAGAGCCGTAGGCATCACAGATGACTTACACAACGGGCACAAAAGCTACTTACAAAATAGGAAGGTTAGTGGTTATATCAAATGTGAAATCAGAAAAGAAAATCCTAACAAAAGAAGTGCCCAAGGCAGCATTCTGGGTCCACTATTTGGCATATAATTATCTAGAATTCTAAATAAGCACAAGGTTAAGTATAAACTGTATGCTGACGATACCCAGTTCTGTTTTCATGTCAAAATGGTAGAAAACACCATTAGTAATATTGATGCAATAATGAGATATAAAAAAATGGATGTCAGCTAAGAAATTGAAACTTAAGACAAAACCGAGTATATGCTATTTGGATCTGACAGTGCACTATGAAAATATGCAACACTTCAATAGAATAACTATTGATTCGTCCACAATAAATATTGTAGCAGCAGTGAGGAACTTAGGAGTATTTATTGATAATAAATTATCAATGAAGAACCACATATTGCATATTACAAAAACATGTAACTATTCTATAAGTAACATTGCATTTATTAGAAAATACCCAAACGAAGATACTCTGAAAACAGCAATCTGCAACTAAATATTTTCGAGCCTTGACTACTGCACTATATACTAGTCTCCCTAACTACCTACGAAGAAAATTGCAAGGCGTACAAAATAGAGCTGCCAGGTTAATAAAAGGACTATGTTCCTATGACAGAATAACCCCAGCACTAATTGAGCTACGTTGGGTCCCAGTAAAACCTAGAACTGAATATAAAAAATACTACTTACAATCTTTAAAGCACTAACATATGAACCAACATATCTGGGAAACTGTTTAAGCTTCTTGAGAACCAAACTGAATATTGTAATCAGACATGCCAGTGAAGCATATAGGCTATTTGAACCTATAACGAACTAAGTCAGGCGAGGCAGCATTTGTACGCTGCACACCAAGAAGAGCATACAAGAATGGAAATTTAAAATGGAACTAAAGACTCCTATTTTGCAGGAGCTACAATACTGACAAGAAAACACTGAAAGACATTTATAAAATATAAGAAGCACCTGATCTTGAAAACATACATGGCCTCACCCCTATGGGGGGGTGTGCATAACACCAAAGTGAAACTAAGTGAAAGAAGTCAAGTCACAGCCAGTGCCAAAGCACGTGACCGCACAGATTGTTTGTCCTGCCGATGGGAACGACAGGACAACTTACCCCACAAGTTCGAAGTACAGGGTTACAACGGTGGGGGGTCCGGGGTGAAGCCCCGGCCAGGTCAGGGTACAACGCCCTATGTGAAGTGAGGTGAGGTTAGGTTATGTAAGGTTGGGTTGGATTGGGTTAGGTTAGGTCAGGACAAGATACTCTAGCTAAAGTTAGATTTTGGTTTATTTAGGTTTGTTTGGTTAGGCCACAGCCAGTGCCAAAGCAAGTGTCTGAACAGATCGTTCTTCCCGCCCATCAGAAAAGCGGGACAAACCTATCAATTATTACGTTAGTTGAGGCACAATTAGTAAACACTGGGTCATCGCAAAATTTAGTTAAATAGCAAGGATTTCATTCCCGCTTCAAAAGAAAAATATACAGGTTTCCTTTGATTTTCATATTTACTCTTTTTCGTGTGGAAAGTCAACATCGTCTGGTAGTGCAGTGGCCTCATAAGTCTTTTTTCTTTTTCCAATATTCAGTAAGTAATCTGTAGCCTAGAACAGTTCAAGTCACAATGTAAACGCAGCCTAGGCCACGTGCTTGTTATGTTTGGCGTTAATGCAGTCTATAGTTCCCCCAAAATGCAGTACAATGGTCCTCTCAAAAAGTGCTACCTTATGTTCCAGAAAATTTCTGAACTCACAAAATTTCCCTCTTTAGATAATCAGCAGCGTAGACCAGTCCATTTGTCTAAACACAAACATAGCCTAGGCCTACGCTACGTCTTCATCTCCATGTTTGGGGTTAGCATACTGCAATTAACATTCAGCGTGCAGATCGACAAGTCTCTCAAAAAGGCCCAAATACTCAAATTATGTTCATATTTAAAAGAAATCTGGAAACAGCCTATACCAGTTTATGCCCAAAAATACACTTAAACAATGTGTTCGGAGTATTTTATTTAAAAAGAGCCCTTTGATGTAGAACAGCAGGTCTACTTCTCAAATTAGTGATATTTCTGCTATTATGTTTAAGGTATCTGCAGTGGAACAAGTCCTTGTCTGTAGTACGTCTCGATTTGTGATATTTGTCATCACTTTCATGGTTTTCCATCAATTACTCAAGTCATGAGCATCCTATACCTGTCTCAGTTTCCCCCACCCAAAAATGCAAATTTCCAAAAAAGTCCCCCTTTAACATATGTTGCAGACTTTTGCCCATTCATTGTGCCTAATCACCCCTTGACCAAAATTATGCCAAAAAGAAACTGGTGAGCTTTCTTGTTCCACATAGCCCACAGTGGTACAGGTATCTTAGTTTTGCCCTGGAAGGAGGCAGGGGGAGTGAAAAGCCTGGCCAGGTCAGAGCAGGAAGGTAAGGTCGGGTTAGGTTAGGACATGGCACGGCATTCTAGGAAAGGTGAGGTTTGGTCAGTTTTCACGGTCAGATTTCTCATGCTTACCAGTCTCCCTACTCAGCATCCGCTCCTCAATAATTATAGAGGAGCGGCAAAACTTCTATGCTGCCAATAAAACTACAGCCAGCCATTTCTGCATGAAAAACCCAAAATGCTGGGAAAAGCCAGGCCACTAAAAGAACCTCATAATACCGGCCTAACGTAATTTGGGGTGTTTACTAGTTACAATTTTTCCGTATTAGCCATGGAAGGGGGGCAGTAGTCATACCTTATAAGTTGTAATTTGATTTTCTATTTATCATTTGCGCATCATGTTTATGGGTTCAAATTAGAGAGAATGAGGAGCTCTTTTCATAAATGTAGGTCACAATTTCTGATCTTGTATTGGCAGCTTTTATATAAAATACGAGACAATGCAGGCGAATTTAGCACCAGCCACTCGGGGATGAAAGTAAAACCCTGACTAACAGTACTCAAATGATCTATCTGTCTCACGTGTACAGTACTTAAAGTGGCCGATGTGCACCCTTGGCAGGGGCAGGGGCAGAGGCCTCGCGTTCACACTTCACAGACACTACATAGGAATAATCATGTTTGAACTTCTGCCTTCATATTCTGCGGTCGGTACTAAGCGGGATTCGGCCAAGTGGGCCTGGTTTTCTTTGTCAAATTTTACCCAAATAATGATCTTTTAAAGTTGCATTCTAAATCAAGGGAAGTGCTCGAGTTTCTGCTGGTTACAGGTCACCGGGTCTATCAGCTTAGGCATAGGCTAACGACACTGGCAAAACATTAGGCTACCTATTAATAAGCAGCAGTCCTTCACAGATCTTCATCGTGACAAACTGGCGGAAGACACGCGTTACCTACAACAAAGGAGCCAATGCGGAACTCGAATGAAGTAAGTGCTTACCCTCGGAGGAGCATTGAACATTCGATTACCGCCCCGACCACCGGCGGGGCGTCCTCCACGTTGGCCTGGACGAGCACCGCCGCGACCTCTTACACGTCCTCCTCGGGCACCACCTCGTCCGCCTCCACGTCCACCGCCTCTTCTGTTTCCTGGTCTTATTTTCTTGGTTTTTATAATATCTTCCAAACTCATATCAACACCCGAAGCCATGTCTATCGAGCTTTGCGGACCTAGACGTCGCCACTTCAGCCAACCGTTGGGCAGTATGGCGGGAGGAGAATGGTTGTTCCCACAATGCACTTGGATACTTTGGCGCGTTAGGGATGCTCTTGTCTCTATCATACTGGCATTGGCTTCGTTTTGCTCATTCACTTTATTGCACAAAAGAGCGGACTGTCTAAACAATAAATAAATTTAGAAACACAAAACAGAAACAAATAAGTAGTCATTTCGACAAAAACAAATATATATGAGCCCTGATGGCGTTCTTTTTATTTTTTCTTTATTAAATTATATCTTGATATGAAACTCAAACAAGTAAGCTTCTTCCTATGTTCACAGAGCACCATCTGGTGACAGCGTGCATTAGTTTGTCAATGCAAACCAGAAATTAAAACACAACGTTTTTCATCATTAGTCAGTTTCAAGCCACATTTTAGCAGAGATAAAAAGAAAGTGTTCCCAGAAATTCATCACTCTGAGAAATGAATTCACCTTTATTGTTTAGCAACTCTGTTTGTCAATCACGTCCCCTGTCTAGTCTTACTGGAATGTGTATTTAAGACAAACGATTTAATAAAGTAAATATAAATTACCGAAAACGCGAGGGATATCATATTTCTTTCACATTTATTTCCATTGCTCTTGTTATACCTTTTTTCATAACATATGTGGTGCTGTATTATGTTTAACAGTTACCGTTGATAAAAATACGTGTTAACACGAGCTTTAATAAAAGGCGCTATGATGCTATAACATGAACGATTATTTATCGGGATCTTGTGATACGTATCATCAATTAGGGCACCACACTGCAAGGTTGCCATCTCAGTTTTTTTTTACTATATTTAGCATTATTACATCTTTTCGGGCGCGAACATTTTGGATTTTGCGGGGTCGAGCGTTTAAAGCGTATGGGATGAATTTGACCTATCTTGTCTATTGACCTACAGACTTTCCTTCTGGTACTCTTCAACTAAACTAGAACTTTCTGCTATTAAACTTTCCCTTATTGACGGGCTCCATGAGGTTTAAAGGTTCCAATAGACCTTCGTTCCTCAGCGCTCACTTCATAAACAGTTGCGAGATCGCTATACTGTTTCAGTTAAATTAAGTGCAGAACTAATTAAACTCGAGAGCTTTTATCAAACCATTTTTTCCAAATGACACTGATTTCCCTTGTTATTTAATGTTTCTACCTTTTCTAAGCTTTTTAATACCGTCTTTATCTTTAATTTCTTTCGGACTTCAATAGTTTGAGTTTGTTTTATTTCCAGACCACAGGCCTACACATTTCTGCAATAAAAACTGAGTATTTTATTCTTTGTAAGCATTCGCTTCAGTGTTCTACTTTTGCACTTCCACTTGTACTCATTTCCTTTTCTAATTACCTCCGAAAAGTTTGGGTGATATTACTTTGTTATACTTATACTGACAACTAACAAGTAACTCTTAAATCCCAATTTCACCAAAAGTTAACATGTTTCTACTGTGATTTTACTCCGCTTTTTGCCTCTTACTGTTACTGTGGTAGTGCTGTTTTCGATTTTAACAACCAGGTTAATATAATTCTCAACACTCAAGGCTAGTCTTATGAATCCCCTAAATTTCTGTTAGGAGCTTTCAGGGTTTCTAACGTTATGTGACTTATGTCCTGAGTCTTTATTTTCTATAATTTCTTGCAGGAGAATAAATGTTCGGCGTAGTTCTCCTCAGCTCGGCACCGATCGTACAATTCATCCTTGCAATTTCCCCCGGAAGTTAGCCTTTAAGAGGTGCGAAAGAAACGAGCAGGATAAAGTTACTGCTACTTTATTGGTGACCCAGGCGGTTTATATAGCGGCAGACTGACGTCATGCCGCAGAATACAATAAGTGCAAGGGTGACCTGAGGTCATTAACAAATAACAATAAATACAGTGAACGAATACACTTTGAGTTATACAAATGGACAGGAATTGAGTTGAATACAATCTGATACCTGAGAAAAAGGAATACATGATATACAAATTGGAGACAGGTAAATAATCATATACATAGTTTAAAATGATTGGATCTACGTGACCCGCCAATCCCGGTGCGGCGAATCGCAGAGGCAAAGAAAACAGGTCGTCACCACAGAAAACCCGCTCAGTGGGGACTTCCCCCAAGACGTGGGTAGTGTCTGATTAGTCGGCATATCTGCTGGGGCGCTGAAGGGTGCCGCGGCTATGTGAAGACAGCGGGGGAACACCCTGTACGTGGGGGCGGCTGGCTGCGGGTGTGGACAGGTGTTCCGGGGGCGGCCGCATGTCCGCTTCTTACGGGGGGCCAGCTGCAGTGACAGCTGTCCAGGCGGAGGGTGTGGTGTGGTGACGTCTGTGTCCTCCTCCAGGAGGGTGGGGTTGATGCGGTCTATCGACACCCAGTCTTTTTTCCCGTGAAGGGCAAGCAGGAACGCCTTGTTAATCCTTTCCAGCATGCAGAAGGGCCCCCTGTAAGGCCTGGTCAGTGGAGGGCAGACAGCATCATCCCTGCCGAAGACGTGGGTGGTGGAGGACAAGCCGTGTGGCATGAAGGTGACTGACCTGTTGGTATATGTCCACTTACAGGGGGCGAACTTGCCGACTAAGTCGCAAAGCCTCTGGACAGATGGGTTGTGGTGGTCCTCTGTTACTAGCTTGCCCGGGACTATGAGAGGCTCGCCATAGGTTTTCTCAGCTGTGGACGGGTCGCCGTCGGCCCTGGGGACGGTTCTCAGCCTGCTCTGATTCTGCTGTGGGCTGGGCGAGGTCGAGGGCACGGGCAGCCCGCTTGGCGACCGGCAGGGAGCAGATCTCAAGGAGGGACTTCTTTAGGAGGTGGTAGGTGAGGGGGGCGTGCGGCAGACACCCACGTGACAAGTTTCTTTTAGATCTCCTCCGGCAGGGCATTGAGTACTGTGTCAGTTTGCAGTACCACGTAGTTGAGTTCCGCCAGCCTGAATTGACTCTTGACCCTGTATAGCCATGCTGACGGGTTCCCCCGAGTGAAAGGCGGCAGCTTTATGGCAAGGGCGGCTTTTGCTTGTCCTGCCGGGCAGGGTCCTGGGCAGGGAAGCGAGCGGGGCGCGGGCAGCAGTGTGGAGCCAGGAAGGCGCTTCGGACACATGCACGTAGATGTCGTAGGCCCTCTTCCCCCCATCAGGCGGGGCCAGATACCTCCTGACGATCGTCAACCGCTCAACCAGGTGGCCTGAAGCGACGCCCATGCAGGAAGCCACCGCCAGTGCGTGTGCCAAGGCCCTCCTCTCCAGCTGGATCAGCCGGTTTGGTGTCCCGAGCCACATAACCACCAACAGGGGCCCAGCCTTCCTGTCCGAGCTGTGGTCCTCCCTGGCATGCCTGCTGGGGACCTCTCACCGCAACACCACCGCCTACAACCCCGCAGCCAATGGATTGGTGGAGAGATTCCACAGGTCCCTGAAGGCTTCCCTCATGGCCCGCTGCACCACCAAGGATTGGAAGTACCAGCTGCCTTGGGTCCTCCTCGGACTGAGAACCGCCCCCAGAGCCAACAGCGACCCGTCCGCAGCAGAGAAAATCTACAGGGAGCCCCTCGTAGTCCCAGGCAAACTCGTCACGGGAGATCATCACAACCCGTCATTCCAGAGGCTCTGCGACATAGTCGGGAAGTCTAGCCCCTGCCAGCAGACGTATACCGATAGGTCAGCAACCTTCATGCCTTCCGGCCTGTCCTCCACCACCCACGTCTTCGTCAAGGACAACACTGTCTGCCCTCCACTAACCAGGCCCTACAGGGGGCCCTTCCGCGTGCTCGAGAGGAACACCAAAGCATTCCGCCTCGCCCTACATGAGAAGGACAACTGGGTGTTGGTCGACCGTCTCAAGCCTGCCCTTTTGAAGGAAACAGCAGATGATACCACGCAGCACCCTCCACAAGCACCGTCGCCTCTGCAGCTGAGCCACCCCAGAAGGAGGTTGCGTGGCCGCCCCCGAAAGCAACCAGCCAGCTGCTCCCGCTCACACTGCACCCCCCAGCTGACTTTGCGGAGCCGCGGCACTCTCCAACAACCCAGCAGATACCTAGATTAATCAAACGTTACCCACGTCTTTGTGGGGGGGGGCACAGAAGTGTTTGTAAAGTCCCTGCTGAGCGAGTTTTCTATGGTGAACCACCTGTTTTCTTCTATATCGCTCCTATAGGATCAGGTCAAGCGAAATTAGCCATATTTTTCCTGTGTAAATATGTATCTATTACTAATTCATTCGCACCTGCTTCCTTTGCACATGTCTTAGAATGTTATTTCAGTTCTTGTGAACTCACTTTTTACATCACTTGTATTTATCCATTGTAATTATCACCGAGAGTAATTATTGACCTCGGTTCACCTAAATTCTATTGTATTCCTCTGCGTGACGTCCGCACGTCGCTTTATAAGCGACCTGCGTTCTGAATAAACTAGCAGTACCTGTCCTCCTGCTCATTATTTCGCACCTCTTAAAATCCTGTCTTTATTTAACTGATTGTCACCTTCCTTTTTTCGATTAAAATTTTTTAAAGTATCGTTTGCAATTACGGAAATTTTGCTAAAAAGTGAAGTAAGGGTTTCACTGCCATAAATGTCACAGCCTCTCAAAGCCGAACATAGTTTTTCACAACTTAAAAAATACTTAAAGAAACTGAATTTCATGGGGCTCAAAGCAAAATCAAGACCCAGAGAAAGAACTTCCTTTTCATCTGTTGTTAAATTTCTATTAGAAAAACCTAAGATAACTTTGCTACTATTTTCTTATTAACATCAACACCGAGATTTCTTAACTTTTTGCTGTGTGTAAGCCTAACATCAGCCAATTTTTTCTCAACGTTGGAATCTAAAGTAGATGACAAACACTTAAAATCCAAAAAAGAAAGGTTGTTCTTTAAATCCCTGTCTAGTAAAGACAAATCTATCAAAACTACTTTTTTGTTTTTGTGCTCTAACCTCAAAGTCTAATTAGTTTAAACTGCCATGAGAGATAAGTTGTCGTGTTGTGGAAATCCCTGGAATAAACCTTAAATTTAATGAAATTGGGAATAACATGGTAATCCTTCCTCTCAATCTTCTTGGATCTATACAAACCTTCTCAGTCTGTCTAAACAGCCGTAGCGTCGAGCAGCCATAACGTCTCAAAATAGTCTCGGTAACTGGGCAGCTGCTTGGAAATCTTAGCTTAAAGATGAATAATATTGCCAAGACCAGGAAGAACATTCTTTATTACGAGCTTTCGAGGTATGAAACCTCATCATCAGGCTGAAAAACCGACAAGGATGATAATAGATGAAATTACAATAAAATGAATTGTCATAATAAGTCTTCAGCAAAAATACTAACCAAATATATAAAACGAACAGTAAACACAAACTAAAAGGGTGAGACGCAAAATAACGAAAAATAAAAACGAACACAAACATAAAAATATGACAATACGGTGAAATGTAAACAAACTACCACTCACAAAGTAAAATATTTAACGACCCAATTGTGTACCTACTATGAAATTACACGATAACTAGTTGAATACCAGACGAGTTGTTGTTCAATTCCTGTTTCATCTTTTTTCATTTTCAATAACCAACGACTATGAAATCACAAGGTCCAGTCTGTTTGAACAAAAAGACAGTACCTGAATATCCTGGTCAGTGAAAGGATGGTCCTGTGCTAAACTGTGTTCAACTTTGAGAGGCTGTGACATTTATGGCAGTGAAACCCCTCACTTCACGTTTTAGCAAAATTTCCGTAATTGCAATAATATAGTTATTACCAAGCCAGATAAAGGTAGGGGTGTAGTATTAATGAATAGGTCCAAATATTTACATAAAATTAATGAAATACTTTCCGACAATACAAAATTTAGGATTTTAAATGTAGATATTGCGAGTCACATTTTGAAATTAGAAGACAAACTAAATAGGTTGCTAAGAGGTCTGAAAGATAAGATTGGGGAAGTCACATATAGTTCTTTATTTGCTTCAGGGTCTAAGCCTGGTTATTTGTACGGTCTGCCTAAGGTACATAAAATAGGACCTATTATTCCCTCAACTGGTACTTTTAGTTATAACCTAAGTTTTTAGTTCCAGTTTTAAACCCTCTAACTTTAAGTGAATTGAACATCTCAAATTTTTCCAAATTTGTTAAAGAATTATGCTCTTTCGATTTTAACCAAGCTGTTGTAATGGTTAGTTTCGATGTAACCTCTCTTTTCACCAATATCCCACTAACAGAAACAACTGACATTATTCTTAATATTATGTGTGAAAATCACTTATCAATGTTTGGACTTAATAAAATACACTTGCAAAAATTATTACATTTAGCAACTGCTGATGGCATTTTTACTTTTGATGGTAAATTATATAATCAAATAGATGGAGTAGCTATGGGAAGTTCCCTTGGACCTGTAAATGCAGATTGC
Organism: Macrobrachium rosenbergii; assembly: GCF_040412425.1. Classification (NCBI taxonomy): domain Eukaryota; kingdom Metazoa; phylum Arthropoda; class Malacostraca; order Decapoda; family Palaemonidae; genus Macrobrachium; species Macrobrachium rosenbergii. The sequence goes on from NC_089761.1 coordinate 657,147, forward strand.
TTTATGGGTTATTGTGAAAGGATTTGGATGCCTGAATGCCCTAGTGCTTTCAAACCCTTGTATTTTCATAGGTATGTAGATGATACTTTCCTTGTGTTTAAGGAATTATCACATGTTGATTTGTTTTTTGAATATTTTAATTCTCGTCACCCTAACATTTCTTTTACTTGTGAGACAGAACAGGATAATAAGTTGTCATTTTTAGATGTACAGGTATACAGAAACAGTGGGAAATTTGAGACCTCTATTTATAGGAAAAGTACGTTTACTGGCTTGGGATTGAATTACCTGTTTTTCACCAAAGTTGTTTAAGATGAATTCAATACGCACTTTGATAAATAGAGCCTACAATGTTTGTTGTGATTTTAATTTTTTTCATCAAGACATGGTCTTCCTCCCGAATTATTTTTCTGAAAACTCATATACCATTTTTATATTCTACAAGGTTCTGAAAAATTTTTTAAATGAAAAGTTTTGTCCCAGACCAGTGTACAGTACTGCTAGTAAAGATGTAAAGTACATTAAATTGCTTTACCTTGGTCATACTAGCCATATGGTCCGAAAAAAGTTACAAGAAATACTTAAGCATTGATTCCCTCAAATTAGTTTCTGGTTTGTTTTCAATAATCCTTTTACTGTAAGATCACTTTTGAGGGAGAAGCCTACTCTGCCTGTGGACCTTAATTTCTGTGTCGTTTACTTGTTCGTTAGTGTGGTCTGCGATACGTGGGATCCAGTTCCCTCTGGCTCAGACACTGAATTTTGGAACACAGAGGTCTTTCTATTAGAACTAGGTAGGTTTCCTCTTTTCAAACCACCCTTTTCTGCCATTAGGGAACAGTTTAGCACAGGACCATCCTTTCACTGACCTGGATTTTCAGGTTCTGTCTTTTTGTTCAAATAGACTGGACCTTTTGATTTCAGAGTCGTTGGTTATTAAAAAGATGAAACCGGAATTGAACAACAACTCGTCTGGTATTCAACTAGCTATCGTGTAATTTCATAGTAGGTACACAATTGGGTCGTTAAATATTTTACTTTGTGAGTGGTAGTTTGTTTGCATTTCACCTTATTGTTATATTTTTATGTTGTGTTTGTTTTTAATTTTTCGTTATTTTGCGTCTCATCCTTTTAGTTTGTATTTACTGTTCGTTTCATATATTTGGTTAGTATTTTTGCTGAAGAATTATTATGACAATTCATTTTATTGTAATTTCATCGATTACCATCCCTGTCGGTTTTTCAGCCTGATGATGAGGTTTTATACCTCGAAAGCTCTTAATAAAAATGTTCTTCCTGGTCTTGGCAATATTATTCATCTTTAAGCTAAGATTTCCAAGTAGCCGCCCAATTGCCGAGACTATCTTTTATGTCATGTAACAAATGTACGTATTTTTATGCTTGCTGCAAAACACAAATCTTGTATGGACGCCGCAGGGGGTCTCGGGTCGCCCGCTACCTTTCTGTCCGCTTTTTGTCTTATAAACACCTGTCGAGAATAATAAAGCATCAGTCTCGTATCTCTGACTTTTCTTGGAGCCTCACACTGTCTATTTTGATATCCTCTTTTGTTCTGAAAGTCTTATCTGATTTGCAACACATTTCAGAACTGCTGATTCCAGGGTTTACAAAGTCAATTTTCCTTAAGAATAATGCCATTCCAAGGGCCAGTGGAATGGCTCTGTGCATAAAGGGTTTTCTCATAGGCCACTGTATGAGTGTGGATTTCATGAAACACAGGTGGTTAAAGTCTGTGGAAGACTGTTTTTGCCAGCAATAGGAAACCGGATTTGGATGACTATTTGTGGCTGCTTGCTTACTAAGAAGGCAGCAGTTCAGGAAGCTGACATCAAGGCTTGTTTCATTTTTGTTGGCGATTACAAAGCTCATTGCACTGAATGGCTGAGTTCAGTTACTGCCACAGGTAATCATGATGTTGCTGCTCTAGATTTTTCCACTATTTCTGGATGTGAACACACCAAACTGTTGTGTTCACAGATGTTACAGGGATTGTATCAGTGGGCTCATTTGATCATGGCTTGATTAAGGTTAATGCGGGGATGGATCAGGTTATTCCTGATGTCAGCTTTTCAAGAAAAGTATACTTGAAACCCTGCACCTATTATGAAGGTGCTCACTGTGATCTTATCGAGGTCAGGTGGAGTGGCAGTTATAAAGTCTGAATATGACTGATGGTTTAAATGGTCATCTTAATACTATTGTCGAGAGAAGAATTCCTTCTAAAATCCACAAGTTTCGTCTTAAAGATAAACCATGGTGTAGTGCTGCATTTAAGCTTGCTTACCATGAAAAACAAGACGCTTAATTTTGTGGCATAATTTCAATGAGATTAGAAGTTAAGCTCGGGTTGTCTATGAGAGAGCTTATAATGAGGGTGGCGACCATAAGCAGTGTCTACCCTCAAGTTATCACTCTTTGGAGTTGATTAACTTGCCTCCCCTTGTAGAAGCTGATGGAACTGCTGCATAATGTCCTAAATAGAAAGGTTGAACTTTTGGCTCACGTCTTTGAGTGCAGTGGCCTTGACGTTGTCCCAGTCATGCCTTCAGGTCTAGGGAAATCAAAATTTGCTTCTGGGGATTGACAATTATGGTGGCAGAGACCGAACAGGATCTATCCCATCTTTTTAAAAAGATTGCTGATTTCATTGCTCCTAAGAGTGCTGCTATTTTCAGAAGATTAGTTGGACCTGCAAATTTTCCTTCTGTTTGGAGGAAGGGAAACATTTCTCCATTACCTAGGACTAATTTCATCTTCATGCCCCTCAGAATATAGGCCTATTTCAATCACCTGTTTCATCTACCTAACCTAACCTAACCTAACCTAACCAAGGTTTATGAGAAGCTGCTCCCTAATTGTTTTCGTAGTTTTGTTGAAGATAGTAACTAGATAAAAGCATTACAGTTGGGTTTTGTAAAGGCCTTGTTACCTGTGATGCACTGTTGTCAATATCTACCACCTTGCAGAGTGATCTTGATGAGGCTGCAGAGGCATGCATGGTCAGTTTAGATTTCAGTGCAACCTTCGACTGTCTGAATCATGAAGCACTTATCTAAAAATTATGATTTTTGATAGTTGGTGGATCTTTTATTAGTATTTTAAAAGAATTTTTAATAGGCAGAACTCATAGGGCCTCAGTTGAAGGCCAATATGCTAGCTATAGCAATGTAATTTCAGCAGATCCTCAAGACAGTGTTCTTGGGCCTTTGCTACTTATTATCTATACCTGTGACTAGATCTTAAGAACAAACTGATCCTATAAGCCGATGATTTGTCTCTTCTAGCTATTATTCCATCTCCATGCCTTAGGTCTGTGGTTGCATAGTCCTTAAATAGAGATCTATTCATGAGTGAAGTAGACTTTGGGGCATGAAGCTTAACCTTTTTAAAACTCAAAGTACGACAGTCAGTCCAGAAATGCATCCTGATTTACATTTAAACAGTACTGTTTTAAATGTCAGTGATGTTTCATCTTTGGTGTAACTTTGGATAAGAAATTGACTTTTTAAAAGCATACAGTATGTGTAATATTGCTTCCTCTGTTTCTCAAAAAAGTTGGTATCTTGCGTAAATGTTTTCTAATGTTTCTGAAAGAAGCTAGTACAATGTTTTAACTCTTTTCTCCCTCCTTGTTTGAACAGAATTATGTCACCAGGCAATTTTATTTTGCAAACTCTTAATGCTGACTTGTGGTACAGACATAAAATGTTTTCATTATATTTGTTGCATCTTAACTTATCAAAAGCATTTTTCTCGGCTAAAATCTTCTCCAAAACCTCCCTCACTTTATGCCGTCTAACCAGTAACCATCTGCCTTTCCTCTTGACCTTCCATCCCTAAAAGGTTCCATCCAAACCACCTTCACTCATTTTACCACGTGCCCAAACCATCTCGATCTTAACTCTCTTATCATATCAGTGATCTCTACCACTCCTGCACTTCTCCTAATTTCTTCATTTTCTAGCCTCTCACACAGCGAGATCCCAAAAATCTACCTCAGCATCTTCATCTCAGTTTGCACCAGCTTCTGTTCCTCCTTCCTTCTTAACGTTTCTGAACCATGCATCATCACAGGTCTGATTACAGTACATTAGATCTTGATTTCATTTGGCATTCCTGGATATCATACATGACCCCCTGCCACCTCCCTTCGTTTCCCCTAAGCTGCTGCTTTTTACTCACTGTATAATATCCCCACTGTCCGTTAATCTGAGGTGGCACTGAATTGTACCTTGCAGAGGAGCTATACTGCTTAACAAAATTTACTTCAGGTTTATACCCATGTTACAGATTATATAGTTCTCATTTCTCATTTTTGTCTTTGGTCTTTATATGCCAGGACTATGTGGTAAATCATATATCCTTACTGCACACTTTCTATTATTTCAATCTCCCATTAGTATTTATTATTTTTGGCCTCTTTCCAACTTTTCATTACAGGCTATGTGTGGCTGCAATGGAAGACTTTCAATTTTCAGCATTCAGTATCTCATTTCATTTCAAGTTTTCTACCATCGGAACATCAAAGGTTATTGATGCCGGTATTCCTTGTTAAAATACACATAGTATATAATACATAGTATATACCACAGGTCATAGGACTGAAATAAAAGAAGAATGCATCGACTGGTTTCATGTATGTGTATACATTTTATAATTACAATGGTAAAAACTAAAAGTGAACAGAAATAAATGACAAGAATTATTAAGGAATATGTAGAGACCAAGTCAACAAGTGATTATACAGAAACAAGATTCAAACTCTTCAAGTTACTGATATTTCATTGTAGCAATGGAGTTACACCTTAGTGGCGATTCCTTCAACTATTGAAGCGTATGGAATGCAGAGATGTAAACAACACAAACCTAAGTCGTCGATTAATTATTCTCTGGTCATTTTAACAACCACAGAATTTCTTCTTCGGAGCAGAAAGAAGAAGCCTGGCCTCACAAGTAGCAGCAGCAGCAGCAGCAGCAGCAGCAAAAGGCTTTATCACAACACCAAACTGAAGCTAGATGTTACAGCCTATGCGAAAGAACATAGGCACTGAGCAGCTGTATGTTTTTTAGGGTTCACAACCAAAGTTCTTTTTCCTCAAAATAGTTTTTCCTTCAAAATATCCTTCATAACAGGGTGTCTAATGCGCCATCACGTCTGATACACTGGCAAATACAATAGAGTGACTTTCAAACATAATCCCCAACTTCTTACATTTAAAAAAGTCAGCCTACAATAAGGTCTCTGTAAGGCTTTATTACTCACCTCTGTGGCAGAACATTGTGTGCAGAACTGAATTCTAAATTACCAGATTATTGAGCACGAAGGTAAACTAGATAAAAATGGAAAATGAATTTCTTCTACCATCTATAACTCATTTGATAATAAAGAAAGATAATAACTTAAAAGTGCAATTTTGGCTGGACACAAAAATGTAGTTTAATCTACTACAAAACTTTATCACCATAATACACACTGAGCTTATGTGGAAAGCACAGGGGCAAATACACAGTATATGTATGAAAATTTTGGCAGTGCTTGGAAACATGAAAATCAGGTAATAAAAATAAAATTGAAAAACCCCAAATTTACATCTATGTATAAAAACAATGCCTGTAATCAAAATCTGCAACCTATTATTGAGCCTCACAATTTCAAATCAAAATCAACATCCTCGAGGTCTTCACACGAAACTTGTCCTCCAATGAAATATGGAGAAGGGTGGCACTTGAAAGAAGACCCTTGACTCGAACAAGGTGAAAGTCGCTTGAAATTTGACACCTGTTTACCGGGCTTGGGTCTACTTGTATTTTCCTTACAAGTTACGTTTGCAAGATCCTTGCTAGTGGTATCCTTGATGCATTTACTAACAGATGTCATTTCTACAAAGACTTCATCCTTTTGCAATACCAAGGAATCAGGTGTGCTGTTTCTAAAATTATATTTGCTACAACTGTTTTCCTGTTTATTTGGATTAATATTTGGTGTGTCAGGATAAGTAAAACTCATCTCACCATTTTGTCTATCTTTCTCATCATTAGGTACCTCTTTAAACCTTGTTGATTTAGGATGCTTGTTTTCTTGAATAAATATACCCCTGTTTTCATGGTATACAGAACTTTCTCTTTCATTTATCTCATTTGTATCTTCCTTATCTAATAAATTCATCTTAGGATAAACTACATTTTTATTCTCTAATTCATTTGTTTTAGCAATTTGCTGACACATGCTGTTCGAGTGTCCACTATGAGTCCCTATATTTTTATTAACACTTTCATTTCCTTTTCCAGCAAGCTGATACATTTTGTTGGAGTTTTCACTCTTTGTCTGAAAAGCAAATCTATGCAGTAAATTAAAAGGAGGACTACTCTTGACAACCACAGTTTCTGGATAACTTCCAGTACTACCAGTATTTACTCCTCTAGTACTATCAGCATTTATTTCATCCAGTGCTGAACTTATTCCTCCCTTACAGATACTGTTCGTTTGATTTTTTTTTAGTTTCATGTTAATGGTTTCAGTGACCATTCCAATTTCAGTTTCATCTTCTTCAGTATAAATCTTATTATTGCTCCTACTACTTTCATAACTTACATTATTGCTCATACTTCCATGATTTTTTATCTCTATTTTTTGCTTTTTTTTAGAGATGCTGATACATTTCATGCTATCATCAAAATAATTTTTTTCTGACATTTCATTAACCGCGTGACTGAACTGAGACTCAGTGTCTGCATGTGATACTATTTGCTTTGGAAAGGTATCATAGCTCTCTAAAGTTCTTTTCCTTTGAGAATTGAACTTCTGCTGTTTTTCTTGAACATTGTAACTGTCTATCTCAGTCAAAAGAGACTTGACGTTAATCTGCTCATCATTTTCATCGTTTAAGTCTACCCCTGACATGCCAAATTTTACTGTAGACTTTGATGTTTTCATAAGTACAGCTTCAAACACGGGATCATTCTTATTTGCGCACCTCTCATTACTTTCCTCTGTGATTCTTCAGTACTAAAGTTTGCACATATATCTAACTCCCCACTTTCTTGCATAAATGCTTTGGACTTCTTGTTGATTATAGTTTCCCTTTCTTCCGCAAATGCTTTGGATTTTCTTTTTGTAACCATTTCAAAATTTCTTTTTCTTTTTTTGCATTTAGGGGGCTCTAAACTCTTTTTTGATCTATTTACTCCATTTGTAACTGTAGAAAAGGATATTTCCAAAGCAAGTTCGGGTTTGCAAACTTTTCCCCCCTGCCTGCCATCATGTCCAACCATTGAATCCTGACTACTTTTTTGGCTTAAGCTTATTCGTTCTTCAAGCTCTTCAATGCCTGGCACACACTTGCTGTCATTTACAGATGACTTAAAATTAGCCCTGTGTGAGAACCTCAAACTAAAAGTTTCTAATTTCTCAGATGAAGAATTCCCTTTCCCTTTTGGAATCTCTCTTGAAGAAGAAGTTGAAACACTTGAAGATAACCTTTCTTCTTCAGTCAGTCTGCTCATTTCTTCGGACAACAAAGTAAATAAGCCGAGACGCTTCAGTATTATTGTAGCTGAAAGAAAAACAAAGCTATAGTACTATTAAAAGTAAAACTCAAAAGTACTGGAATCAACTTAAGTTACAAAATAAACAAATACTGTACAATAATTCACATGAAAAGTCATAAGCATCAAATCAATGTGTACATATCATTTCTAAATCATTGGGTGCCATAAACTGTAACTTCAAATATCAACTACAAAATTATCTAATTATATACCCATACACATTTTTACAAATTATATACAATATATATATATATGTGTGTATATATATATATATATATATATATATATATATATATATATATATATATATATATATCACTGAGTGTCATAAACTGCAACTTCAAATATCAACTACAAAATGATCTAACTATATACCCACAAACACACATTATATATATATATATATATATATATATATATATATATATATATATATATATATATATATATATATATATATATATAATGTAGAATCTACTGGTCACTTTTAATTTAGACACATATGTAATTCTAATAGCCACAATGCCTCTTAACTTCTCGAATTCTTAGCACTTTTTGGATATGCTTGTAACTCTGGCTTGAAAGGATCCAAACGAAAGAAATTGAAGAGCCTGTGAACGCTGGTCGCGGGAAGCGAACCCGAATTCCATATTCACAGGGAGGTCACGTTGCCAACCTGGCATTCACAGACTCTTCAATTTCTTCCGTTTGGATCCTTTCGGCTTCGTAGTTACAAGCATATCCAAAAAAGCGCGAAGAATTCGAGAAGTTAAGAGGGCACTGTAGCTATTAGAATTACATATATATATATATATATATATATATATATATATATATATATATATATATATATATATATAACTGAATCATGAAAATATGGAACGTGATGAATATATAAATAAAGATAGAATCCAATATTAAGGAAACGGAAACACTGGAGTGCTGCAGGCCTTTCGACACTAGTCCTTTACTTAGCAGACTGAAGAAATATAAAAGTATGTTTACAAAGAAAGCTCATATAAATGACAGATGGGGATTATAAAGGAAACATATGTACCTGGAATCCAACACAATTGAAGAATTAGTAGATCTGCCAAAACAGGATTAAATATTTAAGAGGTTTTTACAAAGGATTAGGATCAACCGTTCAAGAGCAGGGACAGGACAATTAAAAGATTATACAGGTTCGTGACTGAACACCTAAAAATTTTCAGTACAACACAATAATTCTCTTTTTTTTTTTTGTAAACAATAATAACTTTTTGCAAGATGAACATTTTTACAAATAAAAAAGATTATATTAAACATACGGATATATAGAAAATATATATCAAGTAGCTACCTTGTAGTTAAGTCAGTGATATTATCTTTTAGGTCATTCTTGAACATTTTTCTAATACAGGGGTCCGAATAATACATGCCAGGGATAAGATTAAAATTACAACTGGAAGTAAGCTGGATAATAAAATACTCCAATAGATTTCTTGAAGAGAAATCTTTCGATCTGGCAATCACTGAGCTTTCAGTCCAATTTATCCTGTGAGAGTTTTCACTTAAATGAATGAATATATTTTGGATGCTTGTCCAGTTTTGACTGAATACTTATGTTGCTTAATACGTACATCTAAATCTTTGCTAGACTGGCCAATATAAAAGGAGGGACAATCCAAACATGGAATTTTATATATTATGTTGTTGTTTTCTTTAGGGCTATTTTTTATTAACATTCTTTTGAGTGTGTTATTATAAGAAAAAACAAGGTTTACATTAAAAGGTTTTAACAATGATTTTATGTTTTCAAAACCACTAAAATAAGGCAAGCTAAGAATGTTCTCAGGGGTTTCTTTCTTCATGTTACTTTCACTATAAAACTTTTTGTGGGCTTTGTTATAACAAATATCTAGTATATGTGAAGGATAACATAAATCTGTCCCTATTTTTCTTATGTATTCAATTTCTTTATCCAAATACTGGGGAGTGACAATGCGCAAGGCTCGTAAAAACATAGAGGAAAAAATTGATATTTTGATGTTGAGGTGTTGGCCTGAATAAAAATGGACATAAGTTAAGTTGTTGGTTGGTTTCCTATAAATACTGAATTTACATTGAAATGGTTCTCTATGTATTAAATCATCTAAGAAAGGGAGGCAATTGTCTTTTTCTATTTCTAACGTAAACTTAATGGATCGTACCTGGTTATTCAAATTACAGAGCAAATCATTTACATCAATACCAGCAGGCAAAACAGCTAAAATATCGTCAACATACCTATATCACTTTAAAGGAGTATAAATGATATTAGGTATATATCATTTTTCAAAGAATTCCATGTACAAGTTGACAGGAGTGGGGATAAAAGGTTGCCCATTGCCATACCAAATATTTGTTGGTAAAATGCACCATTGAATATAAACTTACAATCACAAATGCACAACCTAGTGAGAGAAATGATATGACTTACAGGTAGAGGTAATTTGTGATGGATTAATTCATTACTAAGATACTCTAAAATGGAATCTATAGGGACTTTAGTAAAAAGGGAACAAACATCAAAACTAACGAATCTATCAGTGGGGCAAAAAGTTATTTTGTTTAATTTATCAACTAAATCTAGACTATTATATATGTGAGAATCTGAGATAGTTCCAAGTAACGGAGACAAGAGTTTGGTAATATGTTTCGAAAGTTTATATGATATTGAGCCAACAGTACTGATAATAGGCCGCATAGGATTGTTTTCTTTGTGTGTTTTTACTAATCCGTACAAGTAAGGTAACGAGGGAAATTTTACCGACAACTGACCTATTAGTTCTTTTTTATCTTTAAGGATTTTTTTCACTGTGATGTTGAAACTTTTTATGACTTGATCAAGGGGATTTTTTGTTAGTTTTTTGTATGTCGTATCATCATCCGGTAGGGCTTGCATACGTGATATGTAGTCAACTTTATCTAAAATTACAATAAGGAACAATATCAGAAATCACTCCAAATTTTGTAAAACATATATCGATAATAGGGACTTCTCCATTTTGGGCCATACCACCAACCCCCAAGATCTTGTTATTTTATAATCACTTTTGATTAAACAACTTGTTCCGTCCTTAAACACTCATACTTCCTCCTCCCCTCTGTATTTGTCTTGACTTGTGTTGTTTCCATTTATGTTTACGTTTAGTTTGACGCTGTCACTCCTCTAGGTCGGGCGTTTAACCTTTTGTTCTATTACTCTGTTCGCTGCTATTTTCATTTTTAGTTTATTGAATTTCTATTACTTTTTAGTCTAATGTAAAGATTTTCTAAATTGTGTTCATTCCCTTAATTTTAATGTTGTATATACTTCTTAAATTTGGTAAGAATAATTTTTACCTTTTTAAATTCTTAATTTTTACTTTTTACAATTTTACAAGGCATTTTATGTTTCATTTTAACAGCCCTGATGATGTAATTAAATGGATAATTACGAAACGTTGGAATAAAGACAGTTTGTACATGTGTGTGTCTCCTCTACCCCTTATTGATATATATATATATATATATATATATATATATATATATATATATATATAAATTTTGAAATTTCCTTTTATTCATAAGTTCTCTCTGACTGCTCATGTGAGTTTGTTTACTTTTTTTTTATTAAGGAGTGTGCTGTGTCATACATAACAAATAGTAATGAAGGATATATCATATGAAATGCAAATTATATTACTTTCTCACTGTGTAAATAAAAAATTAGATATCTCAATTGACCCACTTTTGGTGATTTTATGAAAATTATTAACAAACAGGTATCACTTACCGATAACCTACAACTCGTGCGTAAATCTTGCATTTGTTTCAGTTATCTTTGTCAGATCATATCCAACACAAATAATAGTGAATTATATCTCAAAAGAGAGCCAATTTATTTTGCTTTTGTGCTGAATAAAAATCAATTTAGGTATCCGTATACTGTAGCAATTTTTGGTGAATTAAGAAAAAAAGTGGCAACAAATTTTCCAATATGGCTAACTTCAACTCATGATGTGGACGCTTTATTAAGTTTTAGAGACTTTTTAACATAATACAATGAATTACAACTCGTTAGTTTTACTGTAACATCAAATTCATTAAGGTAGCATGAAATATAAGGTTACAGGGGGCAAAAGAAAAAACTTTTCGCTATGCATGTTTGTACAGCCCGAGGGGTTGGTGAATCTGCCACCAACCAAAAATGGTGAAGCTGTAAGGGCTGGGGATTGAGTGACATACTGGCTGGGTGTTTACTGGTTTATTGGTAGTTCCTTATTGAGATAAATGTACAGAATCTTCGAAGATGTTATTGACGTGTGCGAGCAGTAAGGTAGCATCTACACGCAGACAGGTAAAAACAGAGGTACAGATTCGGGCATCTGTGTTTGTTGGCAGACAAACAGATGGCGATATTGAGAGACATGATTAACATACAGTGATGAAACATATATCAATGGAATGGCCAGGAAATTCTACATAGGGCCAATTGCATGAGATTCAAGACAGATTAATGAATACAATGTAGTAGCATAATATATGTGAAATGGCGAGACGTTTGGCGTCTTCACAAACAGAAACATACACACAGTTTGATACAGAAGATTCGTTGGAACATTATGAGTACATGATTAGAATGCTTGCATGGCAATGCAAGTAGTGGTGGTTGTACATACATCAAGACAACAATGGTTAGGGAGAAACAGACGGAAATATTGTGTGGCTGAAGTCGAGTTCCGTTAGAGAAAGAAAACGAGATGCCCTTGTTGTCTTGTCCACTCCGATGGACGACGAACACACGAACACACACGTGTTTGGAAGAGACGGTGTCGGGCTCTTACAAATACTCTCCCCCAAGATGTGGGTAACGTCTGATTAATCGGCCCGGCTGCGGAGACGACTGCTCAGGCAGAGGGTGCGGTGCGGTTGTGTTTGGGAGAGACGGCGTCGGGGCGACGGGCTCATACAATACTTCCCCCTCCCCCCCAAAGCGAGGCATCGATGCGGAAATTGTCTTGCCGACAATTGTAGTTGGCTCGAAGGGCTTGGGCTAGGGGCGGGTAGGAGGCTGAAGGGCGGCACCGGCCGGCAGGAGCGGGTTGAAGGGTGACGTTGGATGATCCTTCGGTGGCTGGCTCGAGGGCTGAAGGATGACGGCGGCTGATCCTTGGTAGCCAGCTCGAGAGGGGCGGCAGCAGGCTGAGGATGATGCTGGCTGGTCCTTCGTTGGTCAGCTCGTCCAGTACGAGTGCGGGGGCGGCTTCAGGTTTCCTGGAGGAGGCATCCAGGGCTCCGGTGGTGGGGTGGGTCATCTCGGAGGGTCGGACTTCTACTGAGAACTCCGGAACAGCGGGAAGCAGCGAGGCAGCGAAGGGTCTGTTGGAGCGTGGGTTGTCATCTTGGGTCGGCTGGGTCCTTCGGGTCACTCCGGGGTCACCAGTGTAAGGACTGGGGATTGAGTGACATACTGGCTGGGTGTTTACTGGCTTGTTGGTAGTTCCTTATTGAGATAAATGTACAGAATCATCGAAGATGTTATTGACATGTGCGAGCAGTAAGGTAGCATCTACACACAGACAGGTAAAAACAGGTACAGATTCGGGCATCTGCGTTTGTCGGCAAACAAACAGATGGCGATATTGAGAGACATGATTAACATACAGTGATGAAACATATATCAATGGAAAGGCCAGGAAATTCTACATATGGCCAATTGCATGAGATCCAAGACAGATTAATGAATACAATGCAGTAGCATAATATATGTGAAATGGCGAGACATTTGGCGTCTTCACAAACAGAAACATACACACAGTTTGATACAGAAGATTCGTTGGAACATTATGAGTACATGATTAGAATGCTTGCATGGCAATGCAAGTAGTGGTGATTGTACATACATCAAGACAACAATGGTTAGGAAGAAAGAGACGGAAATATTGTGTGGTTGAAGTCGCGTTCCGTTAGAGAAAGAAAACAAGATGCTCTTGTTGTCTTGTCCACTCCGATGGGCGACGAACACACACATGTTTGGAAGAGATGGCGTCAGGCTCTTACAAAGCTGGTACCGTGAAAGAGTTAATCGGCAGGGTCTTGGCTCTCTTACTGCGGATAACTGAAGGATCACTTACATGTAATATATATATATATATATATATATATATATATATATATATATATACCATATATTGGAAATAAAGTTAAAACCGTCAGGACCTATGTAGCCCGTTTCTTATTTTCACCTGTGGTAATGTGTGATAAATGAATCACATACAAAAAGTGATAATAATCATATATATATATATATATATATATATATATATATATATATATATATATATATATATATATAAATATATATATATATATATATATGTTTATATATATATTATATATATATATATATATATATATATATATATATATATGATTATTTATACGTGATTCATTTATCACACATTACCACAGGTGAAATATAAGAGGTCCTGACCAGTTTCGACTTTATTTCCAAGCCATTGACGAAAGACTGATACAGAGTATAAGAAGTCACAAATATATATACTACAGGAACAGTACTGATGAACATATACAACCGTTGGAGCTACATATCCACCCACAGGCCAGTGTCGAGGTAGGAGTGGCCTTCAAAGCTCATTTGGCTAAAAATCACAATATACTCTCAGGGGACAATACTGATAAACATACCGACCATGGGCCAATTACACAGTGTAACAAAAAAAAAAAATATTTCTCTGTTCCTGGCTTGTAATAATTTTTTTCGTGTTGCTTAGGTTCTACATAAAGAAAAAAGTGCTATTACACAATATAAAGTTTGGTTTGTAAAAAATACTAGGCTATTCATTAAAATTTATTAAAAAATGCCTTTATTTTTTGCAAAACTTACTGTGTATATTATGTTTTAATCATATATTTAAAATTTTTCACAATATTAGTAATAAAGAAATAACGACATCGTTCCAGAACATTCTTACATAAAAAGATGTAAGTCTTGCTTGATGAAAATATCGCAAATATTCTAGAGCCTAGAGTGGGGTGAATCGCACCAACGATTGTCAGTCTCGATGACTTAAACAGGGATATGGGTCTGACATAGTCCAATGCAGAGTTATTCCTATCCAGGATGAAGCAGTGGAACTTGGTCAAGTAAGATGTGCATATTACAGGTCAGAGAGTTCAACACGAACCTTTCTCAGGCTTTTACACTGTTAGGGATGGCCTCTGTTTCTGCCATGACGTACCTGGACTATCTGACTCTATTGGAGTGCCGTTTGTGCCCAGCGAGTGGAGACTATTCATAGACAGCTGCACCACAAGTTTAAAAGCTGTCCTCCTCCACAATTATGACAAGTTACCGACGCTCCCTCTAGCTCATTCAGTCTACATGAAAGAAGATTACTACAGTGTGAAAGTTCTCTTGGAAGCTCTGCAATACAGCAACTACAATTGGGAAATCATTGGTGATTTCAAGATGGTGGCTTTCCTGCTTGGGCTCCAAGGAGGATTTGTCAAAGTTCAATGCTTCCTCTGCCTTTGGGACAGCAGAGCTCCCTCTGACCACTACAAAAGAAAGAAATGGGAGCAGCGAACAGAATTTGTAGTTGGGACCTGGAACGTCATGTGGGAGCCACTGGTTGATCCTAGAGTTGTGCTCATGCCGCCAATGCACATTAAGCTGGGGCTGATGAAGCAGTCCGTGAACGCCCTAAACCAGGAATCATCTGCTTTCAAGTACTTTAAGTTTTTCCCCAAGTTATCTGAGGCCAAATTCAAAGGTGGAATATTTGTTGGACCTCAGATAAAGAAGGTTCTTGAGTCTACTGAGTTCTCCAATAAGCTCAGTAGTACTGAGAGAACAGCTTGGTACTGCTTCAAAGCAGTTGTTAAGGGTTTCCTGGGCAACTACAGAGCAGAAAACTACCAGCAACTTATGCAGGATGGATCAAGGCTTTTGGAGCCATGGGATGCAGGACGTCGCTGAAACTCCATATGCTGGACGCTCACCTGGACAGATTCAAGGATAATATGGGCTCCTACTCAGAACAACAAGGCGAGTGATTCCACCAAGATATGAAAGAGATAGAGAGGAGGTACCAGGGCCACAACAATGAAAAAATGATGGGTGACTATATCTGGAACCTAGTGCGAGAATGCGACCTGAACTACAACCGCAAATCGAGGAAATCCAACCATTTATGATGTGTATAATTGTTTCAAAAGTGTAATATGCTTTTATTTGTTTGCTTTTGATAAGCTTGTGTCACGTAATAAATATATTTACTTTATTGACTGAATTTTATAAACTGGTTCATTTTAAAAAATGTACAGTAATACTTCGATCTTACACGATTCGAGTTGCGCGAATTCACACACACACGAACTTTTCACTGGAACCTAACTAATGGGCATACGCGATTTTTTCAAACACACGAAATTCTCGAGAAACCCTGCAGAAGTGGGTGTTTAATTTTTGAAGTAATTTACAAGTTTTCATGCTTTTATGTGTAAAATCTGTATGAAAAATGCATTTCATTCTTTTATGTGTAAAATCTGTATGAAAAATGCATTTCATGCTTTTATGTGTAAAATCTGTATGAAAAATGCATTTCATGTTTTAATGTGCAAAATCTCTATGAAAAATGCATTTCATGCTTTCATGTGTAAAATCTCTATGAAAAATTTCATGCTTTCGTGTGTACAATCTGTATCGAAAATGTATTATTTTTATTTTTGTACATGCATAAATATGATGCAAAGGTAATTTCAGCACATTCACTTAGTGTACTTTTACAAGATGTGATACCCATTTGCAAAGTTACTGCATTTTTCAAAGATGATACCCTGCAGAAAATGCTTGTTTAATGTTTGAAGTACATTTATAAGTTTTCATGCTTTTAACTGTAAAATCGATATGGAAAATTTATATTTATATTTCTGTACATAAATATCATACAAGTATTATGTCCATTTGCAAAGTCTTTGTCACAAGGACTTTACATGACCTTGAGATGAGGTTGTTCAGTCGCGCTCATTTGATAAAATGAATTCGTTAATGTAATATCAGAGATGTAACTAAGAGTTGTATAATTGTCATTCTTTGAAAATTACTCTGTTCACCTCGGAGAAAAGTGCTGGTGCTATCTGTATGTGCATGTAATTACAGCACGTTCAGTTGGTGTACTTTTATTACAAGATGTGATACCCTTAGTTACTGCATTTTTCAAAGATGATACCCCTGTAGAAAGTGTTTAATTTTTAAGTTTTTGTGTTTTTTGGTGTAAAATCAGAATGGAAAATTTGTATTTATATATTTGCACGTAAATATAATACAAAAGCAGTACAGTTACTTTATTACAGTATCTCTCTCTCTCATTCGTAGTTAGCGCTCAAACATACTTTTACAACTTATTATTTCTCTGTATGTCATTACCTGTACAGTATATCATTTTAAATTGATTGAATTTTACCTGTACTGTACTACCTTCTACGAACATTATGTACATGTTTTCGATATTTTATGGAATTGTACTTTTGTTGACTGACACATGACGTTTTGCCTGGTGACGCAAAGAAAACGGCTTTTACTGTAAGTGACAAAGAAAACGGCATCCCATGAATTAGGGGTAACATTAGTATACATACGCACCTACTGTAAATGTGCTATTATGAAACTGTGCAGTACTCAGTTTTTATGTCAACCATTTACTGTATTCCTTTTTTAAGGGTAATAAGCTAAATTTTAAATGAAATTACACTAACTTTAGTTCATTTAAAAGTTAGCTTAATACTTTGGGAGCATGATTAGGGTCATATTTAGTACTTAAACTCTGGAAATAAACATTTATTAGCATTTTTAAAGACCATGCCAAACTTACGGGAAAATTCACCTTGCACGAGGGGCTCCGGAACCTAACCTTGCGTAATTTCGAGGTATGACTGTATTTTCTTGAGAAATATGAAAATTTTGAAATTTCAAAGTCCTGACCACAAACCCAAACTTTTGATTAAATAATGGTGTTTTTTTATAATAATTTGATATAACAAGCAAGGAAATTACCTTTAGAACCGGGGAACAAAAATTGTGTTACACGGTGTTATCAGTTCAGTTGGTTCCACATCTTACAAGCTAGCGAAGTACCTAGTGGATATTCTTAACCCAATAGTAGGTATCATCTCAAATAATGTGGACCTGATAAACAAACTAAATATTGTACAGATTAATAGTGAATCCAGGCTTGTAAGTTTTGATGTAGTATCACTATTCACAAAGGTACCAATTGATGATCTGATGGAGTTTTTATCCAAATTATTAGAGAACGCACAGCTGGATATCCCATTTTCTAAAAGTACTTTATTTTGAACTGATTAAATTATGTGTGAAAGAACGTTAATTTGAATTTAATGGTAACTTTTACTCACAAAACTTTGGTACTGCAATGGGGAACCCTCTATCCCCAGTGTTAAGTAACTTATGTATGGAATTTTTTGAAAAGAAAATATTAAACATAACCCCACGCAATATAACATGGTTTAGGCATGTTGATGACATAATTTGTGTATGGCCAGGGAACCAAGATGTTAATAACTTTTTTGCCAAGTTAAATCAATTAGTACCATCAATTAAATTCACTATGGAAATGGAAAATGATGGGTGCTTACCCTTTTTGGATGTCCTCATATGTAGAAATAGTAGTGGGTTTAAATATAGTGTGTATAGAAAACCCACTAATATTTCTTCCTATGTGCATTTCTATTCTGGACAAAGCAATAAGGTTAAAAAATCAGTGTTTTCATCCGTTTTTAAGAGCATTACGGGTATGTAGCCCTGAATATATTGATGGGGAAATAGATGAGATTAGGAATGCAGGCAAGAAATTGAAATATCCTTACAATGTATTAAACACTGCATTTGAAGCGCAAAAAAGACTATATATCAAAACCAAAAAGAACCTTACAACACAAAAAATTTGCTTGTACTGCCTTATAAAGGGATTTTGACAACAGAAAAATCTATTTCTGGGGGAAGACCTGTGTCACCCAGTGAAACGGTTCCAATAGCACACATTTCTAGGTATAAATATTGCTAAATATACCAGAGAAAAAGCTATCCATAATGCCAGGGTTTACTACCCTGGATCGATCACCACAATGGTGTCGGTATGCACTAAGGGGTGAGTGGTAGCCACTATCACAGATGCTTTGCCCAACAGATCTCTCCATTCTCAAAGCCCCAACATGGGAGAGCCGTTCTACCTACTACCTTCCGTTTGCTGCCACCTACCACTCGCCCGCCATCTTCATCCCAAAATTAGCACCCTCCAAGCTTGGTATGCTATCCGGGTGGGAAAGGAAGTATAAGGATGGGTCACTGGGTGACACAGGTCTTCCCCAGAAATAGATTTTCCGTTGTCAAAATCCCTTTTCTGGGCTCGACCTGTGTCACCCAGTGAAATAGTAACAGAGAATCAGCCATACAATAGTTTGGTGGTACCATCTAAAAGATTACCTTAATGGAGCTAAATAAAACTAAGAGAACAATACTGAGTTTTAATAACCTCAAATTATAAAGTTCAAAATATAATTAAAAAACTATAGGGCACATAGTCTAGAAATACCAAATAACCAACACCAAGATACTTAATGCTAAACAGATTATGTCTTAAAAACAGGATATCAATGTTACAGGCAGGAGTCAGGCTGTGAAGCAGACCTGACCTAAAAGGGCTAGAAAGCAGGGCTAGCAAGCGAGGCAGGTAGGCGAGAGAATATGCCAATAGGTAATTTAATCAAGAATTACATTACAATAAGGATCAACAAAAGTTATATATACTAGTCTTGAGCTGGACCAGGAGGAACAATACTTCCTGCAGCTACAGTGGAATATTTAAGAGCCTCTAGGGACTTAAGATAGTGGCGTTTAAATACCGTTGGTGATTTCCACCCATATACTTTTAAGGTCATCAAAATTCATATTGTGAAAATAATTAGCTGAGGTGGCTACCACCGAATATCATGTACCCGAGTACTGAATCCGGGTTAGCCTGTTTAATAAAATAAAAATTTGTTGCCTGATGGCCTTTAAGAAATGGTACCCCCATTTTCCCTAACAAAAGAGGGCCTGAAGTTCTTTTAGAAGTTCTATTTAAATAAGCTTTTAAAGTGTTAACTGGACATAAAGATAGATCCTGTGGAAGGGGAATAATCTTCCAAGGAGACCATCTATTTTGTGGATCCTCATTCTTTGCTAGAAATCTGAGATCTGGAGACAACAGAGCTTCTCCTGACGGGAGGAAATCAACATGATTTGGTTCTCTAGAAAGAGCAGATAGTTCAGAAATTCTAGCCCCTGAGGCTAGACTTACTAAAAATAATGTCTTCCTTAACAGACTCGGGTATGTACATAATTCGTTATCAGTGTCTGATGCCAATTTAAGTACGTCATTTAAGAACCAGGAAACCGTGTGTGGACAGATTGCTGGTCTAAGACGAGCACATGCTTTAGGAATTGACGAAAAATATGAGTCTGTAAGGTTAATATTAAAGCCATGTAAAAATATTTTTCTTAAAGCAGATTTTGTTGTAGTAATAGTACTAGTGGCCAGTCCTTTCTCAAATAATGATCTGAAGAAAGAGATTGCTAGATTCGTGGTCATTTTCTGAGCTTCAGATTCCCTTAGAAATAATGCTAACTTTTTAACTGCTGAGTCATATTGTCTAAGTGTAGATTTCCTCTTATCTGATTCTATGAACAGTGTATTGAGAGGGTCAATGTTAGCGTCTTTCTGAGCTGCAAACTTCATGAAGTCCATAAAGCTAGGGCACTCAGAATTCTTGAGGAAGCTGACACAGTCTGAGCTTGCACTACTTGTGTCAATCTTGGATTGGGGATCTGTTTGTGCGGAGCTTCAACTCCAGTAGAAGAAAACCAATTGCTCTTGGCCAATTGGAGTGCCACAAGTGCTACTTGACCTTTGAATGATCTGAGTTTGTGTAAAACTTTCATCAATAGATTTATTGGTGGAAACAGATAGATCCTTTGCCATCTGTTCCAGTCGATTGACATCGCATCTGTGGAATGAGCTAGAGGGTCTAGATTGGGAGCAACGTAACACGGAAGCTTGTGGTTGCTCTCTGTGGCAAACAGGTCTATCTGGAGACCCGGTACCTGAAGACAAATCCACTCGAACGATGTCTTGTCCAAGGACCATTCCGACTCCAGCGGAGTTGTCCTGGATAGTGAATCTGCAATGACATTTCGAACACCTGCCAGGTGGGCAGCTGACAGGTGCCAAAGATGTTTCCTTGCCAGAAAGAAAATTGCAATCATTACATGATTGATATGGCTCGACTTGGAGCCCCCTCTGTTTAGGCAATGTACAACTACTGCACTGTCCAGCACCAGTCTGATGTGAATCTGTCTGGCTGGACGTAGTTTCTTTAATGTTAGAAATATTGCCATTGCCTCTAGAATGTTGATATGGAACTGGCGGAATACTGTCGACCATGTTCCTTGAATTTTCTTGTGTTGGGAGTATCCTCCCCATCCGCTTAGGGAAGCATCCGTATGGATCACTAGCGATGGAGGGGGAAATTGAAGAGGCACTGACCTTGCCAAACTCTTGACTGTTGACCATGGTCGAAGCCTCTTCCTCAATATCGGCGGAATTAGACACACCTTGTCTCTGTTTCTGCTGTTGGCTCGTTTCCGCCATACCCTGTTTATATCCTTCAGTCTGGCTTTTAGTAACAAGTCTGTTACTGAAGCGAACTGAAGAGCCTAGAACTCTTTCCTGGGTACGACGAGAGGCTCTTTTGTTCTTGAGGAACTGCCTGGTAGCTTTGGCTATTTCCTCCTCTTGGCTGGCGGAAGTGACAGTTTGTGTGTGTTTAGGTCCCATTGGATTCTAACCACTGAAATTGAGCAGCCGGAACTAGACGGGATTTCTTCCTGTTTATTTGGAATCCCAAGAATTCCAGGAAGTTGATTACTGTGATTGTTGCTTTTCGACATTCCTTGGCGTTGGATGCCCATATTATCCAATCGTCTAGGTATGTGGCCAGCATAATCCCTTGAGCCCGTAGTTCTTGAACTACTGTCTCTGCCAGTTTGGTAAATATTCTGAGCGCTATGTTGAGCCCGAATGGCATGACTCTGAACGAGTATGCTTGTTTTCCTAGTCTGAACCCCAGGTAAGGAGAGAAATTTCTCGCAATCGGGACGTGATAATATGCGTCTGAAAGATCTATAGAGGTGGTGACGGCCCCACGAGGAAGTAGGGTCCGTACCTGCGAGATTGTAAGCATGCGAAACTTGTCGCATTGAATGTATAAGTTCAGACGAGACAAGTCTAGAATTACTCTTTGCTTGTCTGAGTCTTTCTTTGGGACACTAAACAAAACCAGTCTTATATGAATCAGATTGTTTGGACGCAGCTTCTTCAGGGTTAGAAAGACTGCCATAGCTTCCAGGACGTTGATATGGAACTGGCGGAACATGGTGGACCAAGTCCCCTGTACCTTCTTGTGTTGAGAGTATCCTCCCCACCCGCTTAGGGAAGTGTCGGTGTGAATTACTAATGCCGGAGGAGGAAATTGAAGAGGTACTGACTTCGATAAGCTCTTTACTGTCGTCCAAGGCCGGAGTCTCTTTTTCAGAATCGGCGGAATCAGAGACACCTTGTCCCTGAACCTGACGTTGGCTCGGCTCCGCCATACCCTTTTTATATCTTTCAGTTTGGATTTCAGAAGTAGATCCGTCACTGAAGCAAACTGAAGAGAACCTAAGACTCTTTCTTGGGTACGACGGGAAGCTTTCTTGTTCTTGAGGAACTGCCTGGTTGCCATGGCTATTTCTCTCCGTTTGGCCGGCGGAAGAGATAGTTTGTGTGAACACAGGTCCCACTGGATCCCTAACCATTGAAAGCGACTCTCCGGTACTAGGCGGGATTTCTCCCTGTTTATTTGAAAGCCTAGAGATTCCAGAAAGCCGATTACTATGGCTGTCACTCTCCGGCATTCATTGGCGTTGGATGCCCAAACGATCCAATCGTCCAGGTATGCGGCTAGCATGATCCCCTGAGACCGGAGTTGCTGAACTACCGTATCTGCCAGTTTGGTGAAGATTCTGGGGGCTATATTGAGACCGAATGGCATGACCCTGAACGAGTATGCTTGATTTCCCAGTCTGAACCCCAGATAAGGAGAGAACCTTCTCGCAATCGGGACGTGATAATAAGCGTCTGAAAGATCTATAGAGGTGGTTACGGCTCCACGGGGCAGTAGGGTTCGAACCTGCGAGATTGTAAGCATTCGAAACTTGTCACATTGAATGTAAGAATTTAGATGAGACAAGTCTAGAATTACTCTTCGCTGACTGGAACCTTTCTTTGGAACACTGAACAGTCTGCCTTGAAATTTCAGGTCTCGCTTTCTTTATTGCCCTCTTTTGTAATAGATCTTTCACAAAGTCCTTCAGAGCCTTGGACGGTGATTGATGGAACCTGACTGGGGGGGAAGGACCCTTGCACCAACTCCACCCCAGTCCTTTGGAGACTATGCTCTGGGCCCAGGGACTGAAGCTCCACTGGTCCCGAAAATGATACAACCTCCCACCTACCTGAGATATCTCACTGGGCGGGAGAGGGTCTGCTTCCTCTGGAGCCTCTGCCTCCTCTTCCTCTGGAGGAGGAGCGAGGTGTTCCCCTACCTCTAAAGTATCCTCTGGCTCTAGTTCCCCTTGCATTCTGTATTGAACGAAATGCCCCCTGGCTTTCATATGAAGCATTGAAAGCCGGGGAAGAGACATATGAAGGGGCAGCGAGAGGCTGATTGGACCAGCACATACTGAGGTTGAGGTTGGGACTGTTAGGGTGAAGGATGACCAGGAGCGGGAACCTGGACAGCCTGCAAGACAGTCTGAGTAGGAAACCGTTTGAATTTCTTAAATTTCTTCCCGGACTTAGGGTGGGTTCCGGCGGGCTCAGACTGTTTCCTCTTGAATGACAGACCCCAACGGGAGCGGAGACTTTGATTGGCCCTAGTTGCCTCAGCTAGGACCGTATCAACCTCTTCCTGGGGGAAGAGATTAGCTCCCCAGATGGAACTTTTCATAAGCCTGTTAGGCTCATGAAGGATGGTGGCTGCCAAAAAGATGTGCTTTCGGCAGTTCATCCGGGCCTTGATGAAGTCATACAGGTCCTGCTGAAAACTCGCTAAGAGAGATTTCGTCAGTACCTGGAATAAAGCGTCTTCGCTGTAGACCACTGACGTTGCTTCTGCCAAAGTCAGAGAGTTTAAGGACCTGCTAAGCCTGTCCTTAGTCTCAGCTTCAGCTTTCTGGAGCGACTCCGGGATCTTAGGCAGTTGCTCACTGAACAGGTTAGAAGCGCAGTCAGGGTCAAGTCGTGTTACCGTGAAAGTGGCTGGGGCTCCTTCCCAAAACTGAGAATCTCTGGGGAAGACAAGAGAGGTGGGATCTGTGTCCCAGAGATGAGGAAGAGGCTTACCCTCCATGCAAGCTTGGCTAGTGAGGGAAGCCACTTTTGAGGTGCAAGGGGTGGGAAGAACCTCTCCCAAAGAGAACATCGTAAACGCACCCTTGGCCGGGGTGAGTTTGGTGTTCTCCGCCTGCCACTCCGATAGAGTCCTTAGCAGAGACGACTGGGCCTGGTCCCTCGGGAAGATGACAGTCTCCTTGGGGACCTTATCGGACCGAATCCATGCCTCCTCAGTGAGTCTGGCAAAACCTGGGTAAGGAGATTCCAGACCAGGAGGGAAGAATTCGAGTTCCTCCAACCTACGGGTGCCTAGGCCCTCGATAGTAAGGGTACCCTCATGCTGGGGAGCATAAAGGGTCAGGCGCCAAGGGTTCCCCTTATCAAAGGGAGGAAGGCTGGAGGTGTCCGGAACGGAGAAAGATCTGTTGGCCGCTCCGCCACGCATGAATCCAGAGATTAAGGTCCCTTGGGACTTGACCTGCTGTGATAGGGAAAGCACGGAAGCATTAGAGGATGACAACTGATTCGAGAGTTGCGACAGCTTGTCGTCAACTCTTTTGTCGAGCTTCTGCATAAGAAGCTCAGCAAATGCTTCTGCATCAAAGGAAGGAGGGGGGGAACCTCCTTACTTTGCTTGGGTCGTGCTCCCTTCCCAGAGGTAGAGGCCTTGCTCGTAGACGGCATGGGGCTAGGAGCCCGTGACGTCTTCGAGGGAACCCCGGAGCGGACTTTCTGGGACTTCAAGGTCTTTTTCTTAACAGATTTAACCTTAGGGACGGTAGACCTTGCACCGTCCATAAGGCAAGAGGATTTCACGAATCCCCGGAAAGAAGAAGCAGAAGAAGAAGGAGAGCTAAACAGATATTCACCTGCCTCACTTACCACCTTACCTGCTTGGAGATCCAGGTCTACGTTCATGGGCTCCAGATTCAAATTAAGAGCCGCAACATCCTCGGTGACCTCTCCGCATGCGGCCACGTCTTCCTGGGAGGGCTGAGTCATCTCCTGGATCCCAGCGATCAAAGGGGCGGCTACCTCGTCAGCAACTGACGCTGAGATCCAGGCGCCAGGGAAGAGAACGCTGCAGATGTCCTTAGAAAGGAAGTAGGATTTCCCTGCCCCGACGTTCCTCCCGAAGCCACTGACCCAGGTCTTGAGGGTCATAAGCAAAGAGTCACAAGAGCTGCGGTCAATCTGAAAGAAGGAGAAAGTCAGGTGACTAAACCTCCTAAAAAGAGAATATACTCCAATTATCCATAAGAGACAAAACTCAAAGAAAAGCATGAATCGGAAAGGAAATAACTAACTTACCGACTCATCCAGAACCCGCTCATAGAGAGCGTAGCACACCTCACAGCCATCAGGGTGCCAGACGACCAGGTCCCCTACATGAACGGCGCACCCGGAGTGGGACCTGCAGACTTCATGTCCACTAGCTTGCTGAAGGACTGCCGTGCACCCCTGCTCCTGACAAAGCACCATCTGTAAGTGGACGGGTACATGAGTATGCTGATAAGGCCGCCGGAGTAGGGTGCTGGAGCAGTGTCTTAGGATAATAGATAATTAGACCAGATAGGCCCCACCGGAGCATACTGGAAGGATAAGGGGTCTACTAGATCATGCAAGATCAAAAACAACATAAAGGGACCGCTGGAGTTAATCCGGAGCAACAGGAAGGTCCCGAAAAGACATGTAAAATTCAAAATTTCAAAAATATATATAAATATATATATACATGCACATGCTAGTGAAAGGTCAACTATAAGTAAGAGTTGGGTGTTTCTGCTTGGAGCCAGGGGAGTCCTGTTACTCTAATACAGTGACAGCGGAGGAGGTGTGGTGAGCACCGACCGACCATACACCGTACCCACGGTGGTAGCGGCGAGAACGCCCGACTACCTAGCGGAAAATACAAAATTAGCTAGTCGGCGGAGGGTAGATACTAGGGAACCGTACGCGTTCTAAATGAATAGAACGAAGGTAAACATCAATGGCGTGTGAATAAGACAGAAGACAGTCAGGTGGGAAACTCTAACTGGCTACATGTACACAATTTTTCCCCGAGGTGACGGTCTGGAAGAACGACACCCAGGTTGGGGAAAAACAACGCACTGACGCTAGAGGGAGGGGGGAGAGTTGGGACAGGCCAGGAGAGGGGGACCAGTAGCGGCGACCAGGGGGTGAGTAAGCACTCCCCGGGCGCCATGAGATCCACCTTTCTCCCTCTCGATCGGACGAACATGTACGAACGATAATGAGAGAGGAGAGAATGGGGAACCCTCAAAGGCCAAATGAGCAAAGAAAGGTAAAGGAATGGTGAACAGGAGTGTGGGAGCACCCGGTCACCAAACAAGACTCTCGACAGGGTGCCGACCGGGTAAGGTCGGAAACCCAGTACCGAGAGGACAAAACCAATCAATGCAGAGGAAGGGGATGTAGGCTATAGCGTGAGGAACAGGATAAAGCTCTCAAGCCTTGGTAAGTTAACAAAGTACATGAAAGCGAACCAAGGGGGGAGAGAGCAAGGAGGGGAGAAAGGAGGTAGGAGAGGGGTATATACATGAAGTTGGAAAGCTAACCGAAGGTGTGGATCGGACAAGGGTAGGCTACGCCAAGATACCCTCGCTATTCCAGCTTAACCTTACTAGGACTCAACAGTCCAAACGGAAAGGCCGAAACAGGGAGAGGGAGATAACACAGGCCCAACACCTCTAACCATAACACAACCCGAAGGGAAGCACCAACCATGAGGCCCTCCTACACACCTAAACCTCCCTTCCGAGGAAGGAAACAGAACGCCATAGCCTAACTCCTAGGCTAACCTAACACAGCCGGCTGGCTGAAGGAGGTAGCCCAGGGGGAGAAGGTATCTACCAGACTAGCCTAAAAAGTTAACCTAACCTAGGCATAAATAAAATAATTCAATAATTCAAATAATTATAAAGACACATATAGAAGGGAGGACCAAACCCAACGCGATAAGAGCGCGGAGGGAAAATGGCCGACCTTCAAGATTAAAAACAAAGGACATAATCCGTAAATATCAAAAACATCCGTGCGCTAGGCCTAAAATAAACCTAATAAGCATAACTGTACCATCTCAAATAATATACCCAAACACTGGAGGAAGTGAGGGTCCAAAATGCAACACATATAAGAATTGATAAAGAGCGGATAGGCCCGAAGGGGGAAACCCGTAGCCTAAACGACAAGGACCCGAACTTCCCCAGAGAAGGGTAACAAAACAATAAATAGTAATGCCAAACTGAATATAGGATAAGCAAAAGGCACAAAACATAAGAAAATGAAGAGGAACAAGCCCCCGACATAAAAATCCCTTTTGAGACTGAAGGTCACATGAGGCCGGGAGAAGGTGGACGAGGCGGGCTTTATAAATCCCCTAATTATTAAATTAGAGGGAAATAAGGAGCCTCAACCGCCTAAAATAAAATAAAGAGATGGTACTCAACTTAGGTGATGAAGAATCCTGGGAGGATGCCATTAAGCCAAGAAAATAAGGCACAAAAGAGCGCACACAGAAAAGGCGAACAAAAGCGACACGTGCTAAAAATGGAATATAGGTGACGCTGGTTTGTTTACAGTCCGCGAGCGGTGCGGGGGTCTATAACGGCACCTCACTCGGTGGGACTTTTGACATTGGGAATGTTTACAGGGCGGAGGCCTGTGATTGTGACAATCTCACCCTTTCTCATACACGACTCCATTTCACGGAGCTCGCACTGGGGGTAGTAACTCCAGCTTGGCATTTAACTTTTCTCTGGTATATTTAGCAATAGCTTCACCTAGAAATAAGTGCTGAATGGTTATTTCACCGGCTGACACAGGTCGGACAACCCAGAAATGTGTAAGATATGCACAGGAGAACAGTGGTATTTTTGTACATGCTAGTGAGAGCAATCATGCTATCAACTGGGAAGAGGCAAAAAGGACTGTATATTCTAATAATGCACTGGAAAGGAATATCATTGAATCTAGCTTCATACAAGAAAGTTACAACCATAATATGAATATCAGTCAAGGGATGTATAAATTTGATCCTTTAATATCAAAATAAATTTGTAAATTGTTTAAATTTTAAGGCAGCCACCTGCCTACTGGTGCAAGCAAAAACAGCTAGGTCAGGTAAAAGAGAGTGAAAGTGATGTTTGTCATTGCAGTACATTTTATGCAACAAAAATAATGAACTCACTTTATGTCTATGCAACAAGTCAACATAAGAGTTGGCAAAATAAACTTGACTTATGACATAATTCTATCCAAGAGTTTGAGATAAGAATCAGCACAGGAAAACTACTGGAGAACAGTATTCCAAACAAGGAAGAGGAAAAGCATTAAAACATTTAGATATAATAGCATCATCACGAAATATTCGAAAAATTTCTGCAAGATACAAACTTTTTGGGAAACTGAGGAAGCAATATTACATACAAGCTTCTCAAAAGTCAAATCAGGATGCAAAGGCAAGTGTTATGGATCGACTACCATAGTTTGGGTTTTAGACGGGTTAAGCGCCATGCCCCAAAGCCTGATCCACTCATGAATATGTGCCAGACCGCTATTCAAGGATTCTGCAACTACAGACGTAAGGCATGGAGATGGATCAACAGCTAGATGAGTTGGCATTATTGGCATATGGAATCAGATTGTTTGCCTGACCTTGTCACATACAATTAGTATAGATAATACATAGCAAAGGTCCATGAACACAAGCCTGAGGAACACCTGAAATGACATAGCTCAAGTTACTCTTATGGACAACAACAAAGATCCTTTGGGTTCTGCCCATTAAAAGTTCTCTTAAAATATTAATACGAGATCCACCAATTCACAATAATTTTAGCTTGTAGACAAATGCTTCATTTCTGGGTTTCTCGACCTGTGTCAGCCGGTGAAATAACCTTTCAGCACTTATTTCAAGGTAAAGCTATTGCTAAATATACCAGAGAAAAGCTAAAAAGCTAAGCCGGAGTTACTACCCCCAGTGCGATCTCCATGGTATGGAGTCGTGTATGAGAAAGGGTGAGATTGTCACAATCACAGGCCTCCGCCCTGTAAACCTTCCCAATGTCAAAAGTCCTACAGAGTGAGGTGCCGTTACATACCCCGCACCACTCGCGGACTGTAAACAAGCCGGCGTCACCCACATTCCACTTTTAGCACGCGTTCGCTATTGTTGTGCTTCTATTCGTGTGCGCTTTTCTTGAATTCTCAAGCAATGGCATCTTCATTGGATTCCTCACCTAAGTTGAGTACCATCTCTGTGTATTACTTTGGGTGGTTGAGGTGTTTTATTTCCCCCTAGTTAAATAATTAGGAGGATTTATTGCCAGTCTCATCCCCATCGCCCGACGCCATGTGACCTTATGTCGGCTCGGGACTAGGTCGGGGCTTATTCCCCGTCCTTTTTTCCTTTTGTACCCTTTTGTTTATTATTTATATATATATTCAATTGGGTTTTATATATTATATCACCCTTCTCTGGGGGAAGTCTCTATTATTGTCGTTTAGGCTTCGAGTTTCCCTCTCGGGCCTATCCGCCTTTATCCCTTGTTATACGCGTTATAATTTGGACATTTGCTTCCTCCAGGGTTGGGATGTTTTGTTTGAGATGGTACGTTTATGCTTATTTTGCTTGTTTTATGCTAAGCGCACGGATGTCTTTGATATTTACAGATATTAACTGAGAATTTTTGTCAGGGAGGTCGGCCATTTTCCCTCCGCGCTCATATCGCGTGGGGCTTGGTCTTCCTTTCTACATGCGCTTATGATTATTTAGATCATTTTCATTTTGCCTAGGCTAAGTTAACTGTAAGTTGGTGGAGTAGATACTTCTCCTGGGTTTCCTTCCCCAGCCCCCAGCTGGGTAAGGCTAGCCTAGGCTATGGCTTGGCGGTCTCCTACTGGCTAGGAGAGAGCTCTGTGTGTAGGGGATTCATGTTGGCTTCCCTTTATGTGGCGTTGGTTGGTGAGTTGGGCTGACGCTTTTCCCTCTCCCTATTTCGGCCTTTCCGTTTAGTCTTTACAGTACTAAATAGTTAAGCTGGAATAACGAGGGTCCCTCATGTTGCCTTCTCCTTCCGAGCCACATCTTCGGGTTATTCTCCACTTCATGTTTTACCCCTCCTAACACATTCTCTCTCCTATCGCCTTTCCCCCTCCACCCTCTCCCACCCTTGGTTAGCTTTCATTTATATGTTATCTTACCAAGGCCGAGATTTATCCTTTCCTTTCGCCATAGCCTTTATCCCCTCCCTCTGCATTGATTGGCTGTTCTCTCGTCACCTGACCTTATCCGGTCATTCCTTTCGAGACCACAGTAGGGGACCGGGGGTGCTCCCACACCCCTGTTTCTCATCCCTTTCTTTGCTTTGTCCTTGAGTGTTCCCTTTCTTCCTCTCTCTCAGTATCGTTCGTACATGTTCGTCCGATCGGAGGGAGGGAGTAGGTTCTCATGGCGCTCGGGGTGTGCCTACCCACTCCCTGGTCGCTACCAGAGTCCCACACTCATAGCCTATATTATCCCCTCCCATTCTTGTGTCAGTACGCGTCTTTTCCCATCCGAGATAGTTCTTCGAACACACCTCGGGTGGGGAGATTGTGTTCTGGTTGCCAGTTGGAGTATCCCACCTGACTGTCTTCTGTCGTTCACATGGTATGACACTTATATTTGTCCTCTTCAAGTACACCTATTCCCAGTATCTTCTCTCCACCAGCTATTTATCTTGGTGTTTTTCTCTGCTTAATGGCCGGATGCCCTTGTTTCACCCACTCTGGTGGGGACGGTGTTTGGTCGGACGGTGTTCACTACACCTCCTCCGCCGTCACCGTTTTGAAGTACAGGACTCTCTCCGGCCCCAAGTGGAAAAGTACACCTTATAGTTAATCTTTCCCTAGTCGCAGATGTTTTTGTTCGCTTCACATATATACACATATTTTATACGTTTTTTACTTATTGATACCTACCCTTGGCTCTGGATTAACTCCGGCGGCCCCATGGAGTACTTTTACATATCCCAGTAGGCCCGTTAACTTCCCGGTTTACTCCGGCGGGTTTTATATATATCCGATATGGTTTTATATATATATATATATATATATATATGTGTGTGTGTGTGTTCGTTTATTATTATTTAATATTGTAATTAACTATCCTTTTGGGACCTTTCCCGTCGCTCCGGATTAACTCTGGCGGTCCCTCTAGGTAGTTAATCATGTCGTTCCAGTAGCCCCTTTTCTCCCCGGTTAACTCCGGCGGGACCTACTTGGATAACTACTATTCTAAGACACTACTCCGGCAGTCTTATTAGCATACTCATTTATCGTTCAACTTGCAGATGGTGCGTTGTCAGGAGCAGGGGTGCACCGCTGTGCTGAACCAGGCCAGCGGGCATGAAGTCTGCAGGTCCCAGTCCGGCTGCGCAGTCCACGTGGGGGACCTGACTGTTTGGCACCCAGACGGTTGTGAAGTGTGCTACGCTCTATACAAGCAGGTTCTGGATGAGTCGGTAAGAAAATCTTCCACTCCCGATTCACGTTTAACCTGAGTTTTATCTTTGATGGATAATTGCAACATATTCTCCTTTTAGGAGGCTCAGTCACCTGTCTTTCTTTCCCCCTTTCAGATTGACCGCAGCTCCCGGGACTCCACTGTATCCACCCTTAAGTCCTGGGTCGGCGGCTTCGGGAGGAACGTCGGGGCAGGGAAACCCTACATCCTCTGCAAGGAAGTTTGCAACGTTCTCTTCCCCGGCGCCTGGATCTCGGCTTCAGTTGTGGATGAGATAGCCGCCCCCTTAATCGCCGGGATCCGGGAGATGACGCAGCCCTCCCAAGAAGAAGTCGCTGCATGCGGTATTGTGGCGAAAGACGTTGCGGCCCTCAACCTCAACCTAGAACCCATGAACGTAGACTTGGAACAGCCAGGTAAGGGGGTAAGTGAGGCAGGTGATCTTCTATTCAGTTCTCCCTCTTCTACTGCTTCTTCCTTCAGAGGATTTGTGAAATCCTCTTGCCTTATGGACGGTGCAAGGTCTACCGTCCCTAAGGTGAAATCTGTTAAGAAAAAGACCTTGAAATCCCAGAAAGTCCGCTCCGAGGTTCCTCGAAGACGCCACGGCCCCTAGCCCCGTGCCGCTTCAGCAAGGCCTCTACTTCTGGGAAGGGAGCACGGTCAAAGCATAGTAAGGAGACTCCCACCTCCTTCCTTTGACGCGGAAGTGTTTGCTGAGCTTCTTATGAAGCAGTTTGACAAGAGGGTTGACGACAAGCTGTCGCAATTCTCGAATCAGCTGTCTTCTTGAACGCTTGATGCTCTCCTTATCAGAGGAGGTGAAGTCACGGAGGACTTTGATCTCCGGGTTTATGAGTGGCGGAGCGCCAACAAACCCTTCTCCGTCCCAGATACGTCCAACCTGCCCCTTTGATAAAGGGAACCCTGGCGCCTGACCCTCTTTGCTCCCCAGCATGAGGGTACCCTCACTATTGAGGGCTTAGGCACTCGCAGGTTGGAAGAACTGGAATTCTTCCCTCCCAACCTGAAATCTCCTTACGCAGGTTATGCCAGGCTTACGGAGGAGGCTTGGATCCGGTCCGATAAGGTCCCAAAGGAGACGGTCATCTTCCCGAGGGACCAGGCCCAATCAGCCCTACTACGGACCTTGTCGGAGTGGCAGGCGGAGAATACAAAGCTCACTCCGGCAAAGGTGCATTTACCATGTTCTCTCTGGGAAGCCCTCCCCACTCCATGCACCTCTAAAGTCGCCTCCCTCACCAACCAAGCTTGCGTGGAGGGCAAACCAGTTCCTCATCTCCGGAGATAGATCCCACATCGCTAGTCTTACCCGGAGATTCCCAGTATTGGGCGGCAACCCGGATACCTTTACGGTTACCCGGCTGGACCCTGACTGCGCCTCTAACCTCTTTAGTGAGCAACTCCCAGAATCCCAGAGTCGCTCCTGAAGGCCGAAGCAGACGCTAAGGACAGACTTAGTAGGTCCTTAAACTCGTTGACTTTGGCAGAGGCGACGTCAGTGGTATACTGCGAGGATCCTCTTTTCCAGGTGTTGACGAAATCTCTCCTGGGAAGTTTCCAACAGGACCTCTATGATTTTGTAAAGGCCCGATTGAACTGCCGGAAGCACATCTTTTCGGCAGCTTCCATCCGTCATGAGCCTAACAGGCTCATAAAAAGCTCCATCTGGGGAGCTAACCTGTTCCCTCAGGAAGAGGTTGACGCAGTCCTAGCAGAGGCAACTAGGGCCAACCAGAGTCTCCACTCCCATTGGGGTTTGTCCTCCAAGAGGAAGCAATCAGAGCCCGCCGGAACTCACCCTAAACAGGGGAAGAAGTTCAAGAAA
The DNA here is from genome assembly GCF_040412425.1 of Macrobrachium rosenbergii. Classification (NCBI taxonomy): domain Eukaryota; kingdom Metazoa; phylum Arthropoda; class Malacostraca; order Decapoda; family Palaemonidae; genus Macrobrachium; species Macrobrachium rosenbergii. The sequence continues at coordinate 690,616 of NC_089761.1, forward strand.
TTCAAGCGGCTCCCGACTCAGACAGTACTGCAGGCTGTCCAGGTCCCCGGCCCTGGACATCCCTCAACCTCCCAACCTCAACCTCAACCTCAGTATGTGCTGGTTCAACCAGCCCATCAACCTCTCGCTGCTCCTTCTTACGTATCCTCCCCAGCTTATAATGCCTCTTATGAAAGCCAGGGAGCATTTCGGTCAATCCAAAATGCAAAAGGAACGAGAGCTAGAGGGTACTTCAGAGGTAGAGGTTCATCCCGCTCCTCCTCCAAAGGAAGAGGAGGCAGAGGATCTAGAGGAGGCAGGCCCTCTCCCGCACAGTGAGATATCTCAGGTAGGCGGGAGGTTGTACCATTTTCGGGACCAGTGGAGCTTCAGTCCCTGGGCCCAGAGCATAGTCTCCAAAGGATTGGGGTGGCTGGAGCAAAAGTCCTCCCCCCACCGATCAGGTTCCATCAATCACCCTCCAAGGCTCTGAAGGACTTTGTGAAAGATCTGTTAATAAAGAGGGCAATAAAGAAAGCGAGACATCTGAAATTTCAGGGCAGACTATTCAGCGTCCCAAAGAAAGGTTCCAGTCAACGAAGAGAAGTAATTCTAGACTTGTCCCGTCTAAATTCCTACATTCAATGCGACAAGTTTCAATGCTTACAAGCTCGCAGGTTCGGACCCTACTTCCCGTGGAGCCGTAACCACCTCTATAGATCTTTCAGACGCCTATTATCACGTCCCGATTAAGAAAGGTTCTCTCCTTATCTGGGGTTCAGACTAGGAAATCAAGCATACTCATTCAGGGTCATGCCATTCGGTCTCAATATAGCTCCCAGAATCTTCACCAAACTGGCGGATACAGTAGTTCAACAACTCGGTCTCAAGGGATCATGCTAGCCGCATACCTAGATGATTGGATCGTTTGGGCCCAACGCCGACGAATGCCGGAGAGCGACAGCCATAGTAATCGGCTTTCTAGAATCACTGGGCTTTCAGATAAACAGGGAGAAATCCGCCTAGTGCCGGAGAGTCGCTTTCAATGGTTAGGAATCCAGTGGGACCTGGGTACACACAGACTATCCCTTCCGCCGCCAAACGGAGAGAAATAGCGAAAGCAACCAGACAATTTCTCAAGAACAAGAAAGCTTCCCGTCGTGCCCAAGAAAGAGTCTTAGGTTCTCTTCAGTTTGCTTCAGTGACGGATCTTCTTTTGAAATCCAAACTGAAAGATGTAAACAGGGTATGGCGGAGCCGAGCCAATGTCAGGTTCAACCAGAGACAAAGTATCTCTGATTCCACCGATTCTGAAGAAGAGACTCCGGCCTTGGACGTCCATCAAGAGTTTATCCGAAGTCAGTGCCCCTTCAGTTCCCTCCGCCATCCCTAGTGATTCACACCGACGCTTCCCTAAGCGGGTGGGGAGGATACTCCCAACACAAGAAGGTGCAAGGGACTTGGTCTACCATGTTCCGCCAGTTTCATATCAATGTTCTGGAAGCCATGGCAGTCTTTCTAACCCTGAAGAAACTGCGCCCAAACAATCGGATTCATATAAGATTGGTTCTCGACAGCGCAGTAGTAGTGCACTGTTTGAACAGAGGAGGTTCCAAGTCGAGTCGGATCAATCAAGTTATGATAGCAATATTTTCTCTAGCAAACAAACACCAATGGCATCTGTCTGCTACCCACCTTGCAGGGGTCCGGAATGTCATTGCAGATTCCCTGTCCAGGACAACTCCGCTGGAGTCGGAATGGTCCCTGGACAAAACTTCCTTCAAGTGGATTTGCAACCAAGTTCCGGGTCTCCAAGTAGACCTCTTTGCAACAGAATGCAACCACAAACTACCTTGCTATGTAGCTCCCAACCTGGACCCTCTAGCTCACTCCACAGATGCAATGTCCATAGATTGGAACAAGTGGAAAAGAATCTACCTCTTCCCCCCAGTAAACCTGTTATTGAAAGTCCTTCACAAACTCAGGACATTCAAGGGCCAAGTAGCCTTAGTAGCTCCAAATTGGCCGAAGAGCAACTGGTTTCCATACTTCTAGAGCTGAAGCTTCGGTGTTTGAAAATTCCCAACCCGAAACTGACACAAATAGTACAAACTCAGACTGTGTCAGCTTCCTCAAGAATTCAGAATGCCCTAGCTTTGTGGATTTCATGAAGTTTGCTGCTCAAAGGGATGCTAATATCGATCCTATTAACACTTTGTTCCTAGAATCAGATAAAACGGATTCCACTCTTAGACAATACGACTCAGCAGTTAAGAAATTGGCACTCTTTTTAAAAGAATCTGAAGCTACAGTAATGACCACTAACTTAGCCATTTCATTTTTTAGGTCATTGTTTGAAAAAGGTCTGGCCCCTAGTACTATTACTACAGCAAAATCAGCCTTGAAAAAGATATTTTTGCACGGGTTTAAGATTAACTTAACAGACTCTTATTTTTCGTCTATCCCTAAAGCCTGTGCTCGTTTGAGACCAGTAACCCGCCCACAGTCGGTTTCCTGGTTCTTAAATGATGTCCTTAAGTTAGCTTCAGAAATAGATAATCATAACTGTTCTTTCACTAACTTATTAAGGAAGACCTTATTTTTTATTAGTTTAGCTTCAGGTGCTCGAATTTCTGAACTGGCTGCCTTGTCTAGAGAACCCAATCATCTTGATTTCCTTCCATCAGGTGAAGTGTTACTAGCTCCTCACCCTAAGTTCCTAGCTAAAAATGAAGATCCTCAAGATAGGTGGTCCCCTGGAAGATCATCCCCCCCCACAGGACCTGTCTTTATGCCCAGTCTTTACCCTGAAAGCCTTCTTAGACAGGACCTCACACATAACTTCAGGGCCTTTATTTGTAAGGGAAGGGGGAGGAACCATTTCTTTGAAAGCCATTAGACAACAGATCCTATATTTCATTAAACATGCAAACCCAGATTCAGTCCCAAAAGTGCATGACATCAGGGCAGTGGCCACCTCCACTAACTATTTTCATTATATGAATTTTGAGGATCTGTCAAAATACACAGGGTGGAAATCCCCTGTAGTTTTTAAACGCCACTACCTGAAATCACTAGAAGCTCTCAAATTCTCTACAGTGGCGGCAGGGAACATAGTTCCCCCCCCAGTTTGATTCTTTCTGTACTCAGTCACTCTCCTCCCTCCTACCTGCCTCATTTATTCCCCTTTGGTCATCTCCAGGTCAGGCATGCTTCACAGCCTTCTCCTGACCATGACATGAATTTATCCTGCTCATTGTTTACTTTATATACATGTATTGTTTTATATTGTTTTGTGGAACACAGTTCCCTTACACTAGTTTTAAGTATATGTTTAGTACTTAAGTTTGTAATTTTAAGTACTCATATCCAATTAGGATTTTGTATTCATGTATAATTATGTTATTTAAAACTAAGTATATTATGATGTCATCATTATGTCTTAATGCCATTCTTACTATTAGGATATTAAAACTCTTGCAGATATTTAGTTTTATTACTTTCCTCTACAAATCTACTTTTGTTTCAGAATGGTATTTTGATTCCTCTGTTATTATTTCACCGGCTGACACAGGTCGAGAAACCCAGAAAAAGGATTTTGACAGAGGAAAAATCTATTTCTGGGGAGAGACCTGTGTCACCTGGTGACCCGCCCATGTTTCCTTTTTTCCCCCCCTGGTAAAATACCATTCCAGTGTGGGGTGCTAATGTGGAATGTGGGTGACGCTGGCTTGTTTACAGTCCGCGAGTGGTGCGGGGGTATGTAACGGCACCTCACTCTGTAGGACTTTTGACATTGGGAAGGTTTACAGGGCGGAGGCCTGTGATTGTGACAATCTCACCCTTTCTCATACACGACTCCATACCATGGAGCTCGCACCGGGGGTAGTAACTCCGGCTTAGCTTTTTAGCTTTCCTCTGGTATATTTAGCAATAGCTTTACCTTGAAATAAGTGCTGAAAGGTTATTTCACTGGGTGACACAGGTCTCTCCCAAGAAATAGATTTTTCCTCTGTCAAAATCCTTTAATTCACACAGTCAAAGGCTGCACTAAAATCTAAACCAACCTCACGTGCTCTACACCTCATCAAGAGCATCCTGCAAGATAGTAGATACTGACAACAGTGCAACACAAGTACCAAGGACTTTGTGAAATGCAAACTGTGATGCTGGTAGCAAGTTATTACCTTCAAAAAAACCTACAAAGACACTTAGAGGGCAGCTTCTCAAAATCCTTGGCTAAAACAGTGGTAATTGAACTCAGCCTATATCTGAGGGGCATGAGGACAGACTTAGTCCCTTACTGTAGGTAATGTAGCAATATTTCCCTTCCTCCAAACAGAAGGAAAACTTTCAAGTCCAGCTAACCTTCTGACAACAGTATTAACCTTGGGAGCACTGAAATCAGCAGTCTATTCAAAAAAGATCGGAAAGTTCCCATTAGGACCTATCTCACTATAACTGTCAAGCCCCAGAAGCAAAGTTTTGACTTCTCTAGATCTGAAAGTCAGTGAATACAACTCAGGCTCTGGAAAGCAGGCCCAAGGTAACATTACCACAATGCTCACAAAGACTTGAGCCAAAAGTTCTGCCTTCTTTTTAGAAGAAAATACAGCAATTCCTTCAGATCCTAAATAAGGAAGAATGTTTGAATCAACTCCAAAGAGTCTTGAGAAAAGACCACCATTTATGGTCATCACCACTGGAGAGCAAGATTTTCACACCCTTATTATAACCTCTCTCAGCTCTCTGAGCTTGACTTCGATGCTCAATGAAGTTACACCATAAAAGTTCTGATCAACTGTTCCTCCATAAATAATAAGCTTCATGGTAGGCAAGTTTATGTACTATACATTCAGCTTATCTTTAAGACTAAACTCAAAGAATTTAGAATGAATTCTCCTCTAGATACCTGTAAGAGTCTTGAGAAGATCATTTGAACACAATATGGAGTATATAAATATCACTCCACCTGAGCTCAGTAAGATCACAGTGAATACCCTCCCAATCGGACTAGGATTTCAAGTATACTTTTCTTGAAAAGGTAACATCAGGAACAAACTGATTCATCTCCACACTAACCCTACACCAACCTTAATCAAACTATGATAAGATGAGCCCACTCAGAAACCTACTCAAAAAATACAATCCCTGTAATATCTGTGAATACAAGGTCAAGACAGCTGCCAGACTGGTGTGTGGGTTCATTTATTAACTGCTCACATTCAGTAATAGGGGAAATAACTAAAGCAGCAACACCATGATTATCTGTGGCAGTAACTGAGCTCAGCCATTCAGTGTGATGAGCAATGTAACCGCCAACAAAATTGAAATAAGCCTTGAAGTCAGCTTCCTGAACTATTGCCTCTTTAGTAATCAAGCAACCACAAATAGTCATCCAAATCCAAACTCCTACAGCTAACAAAAACAGTCTCCCACAGACTTTAACTACCTGTGTTTCATGAAATCCACACGCATACAGTGGTCTATGAGATGAGTAGAAACCCTCTCTGACATACAGAACCATTCAAGGGGCCCTTGGAATGGCATTACACTTAAGAAAAACTGGCTTCTTAAACCCTGGAATCAACAATTCTAACATAAGTTGCAAACCTGACAAAAGAGTTTCAGGATCAAAGAGGATATCAAAATAGACAGGAGCAACATCTAAGTCCTTTTTATTACATAATCCATGGACATTATTTATACAAATAAATAAAGTACAATTCTATGGCTGATTCTGTGGACCAGGATTAATATTGCCCACAAAAGTCAACATGTAAAACAAGCATAAAGGAATATTAGCAAACTTAACAAAATCAGTAACAGGAACAATATGCATATGTAAAAATACTGAAAAGTGTATGCCCATGAGCAGAAAAAATTAGCCAAAACTAAACTAAGCAGCTGGGAGGAGACGCACACCCATCAAGAACAAGCAATGGAACCCCAATCCAAGACAGTGGAAGACCTAGGTACAAAGGCTATGGCACCATCCAAGACTGAAGAACAGTGGTTTATTTTGAAGTGATCTTCTCCTAGAAGAGATGCCTACCAGACTAGTGAGTCTCTTCTACAACAGAAGAAAGGGCAGATTGAAATGGTAAGAAGTGTAGGGTACTCAGTATTGTCAAGCGTGTCAATGGTAAAAGTTATATAATGAGTGTGCCAGACTATTCTGCATTGGTGTAGGCATAGAAAAAAGTCTGTGATCAAAAAGAGATGCAACAACAGATTATACTGGCTATCCTTAGAAGGGACCTTAATCTCCCTAATGGTAGTATCTCAACAGGCAGCTAGTATATTGGCCAACCTACTACACACACTGCTGGTCTCTCTCCTCAATGCCATATATTTCTTGTACTGCCATGGAGACACTGGTCTCCCCTGTTTTAGATACTGCATCATTAGTACTTCTCATAATTTCGTCCTTCAAGTAGCTGTATGTCTCTATATAAGCCTCAAAGGATTGAAATTTATGATCTAATTTAACACCTTGGGAGAACTTTGCCCAATCAGCTTCCTTTTGGGGTGGATAATCCAGGAGAGGTGGTTGCTGATTTTAGGTGAACTAGGCAGTGGTCACTACCATGGAGACAGCCATCTACTATGTATTGCAATGTTAAGAAAAATATCTGGAGACCACATCCAGATCAAGAACCAGTATAACAGTATAATAAATCAGGGGCAGATGCTTAGAATCAATGAGGCTCTCTACAGTCCTGCCATTTTTATCTGTGAGAGATTCACCACATTGTGTATCATGAGTACAGTACTTACGTTTCCTAACAGGAGGTGGCAGCCGATCAACTAACTTTTACATCTGTGCTAGGAAGAAATCATCTTCTGGAGGAAGATACATTGAACAGAACATGAACTTCTTAGAAATTACCAAAAATAACGATGGCCTGTAATGCAGTAGTATCAAGTTATGGCTGACTTATGTTACAGAGAATTTTATATAATTACAATAGCTCCACCTTTACTTCTTTCATTGATGACTGGCATAGAGAAAGAATGCATAATTTAATCCAGGATTATAGAAGTGGTTATTTTATTATTTTCTTGCAGGTACATAACACAAGGATTATTGTCAAAGTATAATTTATGAGATTGTCATTTTTTTCTTGTTCCCCTTAGCCTCACCCCCCCAAAACCCAACAAAGTTCTCTTACATTCGAGATTCATTTACATAGTATATATTAATTTTGTACATAAGTTTAGTTTGCAAAAGTGTGTAGTATTAAAGTGTCACTGAAGTTGTATTAATCTACAGTACAGTATAATGTGTTTACATGCATGTTGATAAGTATTCTCTCAAAGGTTTTATATAAGCAGTTTTTCTCAAGACATTTCCAGACAGCCCGAATCAGTCACAATTACACAACTTTTGCCAAGTGGTATCACAAGGAATAGGCTAGAATTCAAGTGAAGGCTGAAGGCACCAGTTATATATGACCAAGGGACAAGTCAGTCAATCAACAGAAGGCAGCCAACTCACGTCCCTTTCGGCAGCTTATACAGAAATATAAATCCCAGATTGATTTGGAGAGGAATCAATTTTACCGCTGCTGAAGAAAGAGCTGTTCCAATATAGAGAGAAAACTGTAAACAATGTCTCAACAAGCTACATCCAGTAAAAGTGAAAACACACTGTGAAGTATATTCTGAATAAATTTTATATGTTATCCTTTCAGTAAATGTTTTAACTGTACCCTTATATAGCCATTAGCTACTTCCTACCATGAGTTATACATATTCTTATATCCCACATTTTCTTATAGGATTTAGCAACCTTTCCAAGATAAAAAAAAATTGAAGTCATTTGATCATTTTTTTTAGTACCAGCCTGTAAGGTGGGTAAAAGAAGTGACAGCGGCAGCATGGCTTCAAAAACTCGTTTGACTGGGCTGGGAGACAAGACTTAAAAGATGAACTGAAGCTTTGTGTGAATGATCAGCAAAATATAGCCTGTGCAGAGTGACAGTAAGAAAAAGAGGCAGCCAGAGAAGCAGAGGAAAAGAGCTTAAACAAAGGAACAGAAACAGCAAGTCAATCAGCTGAGAAAAAGAGAGGAAGCCCATTTGGAAAAATAACTTAAAAAAAAAATTAAATCATAGATTTCAAAAAAAGTTCATCATATTATTTTTTCAAGAGTAGGAAAAGTCCATCTGGATTTTTTACATTGCAATTCCTTGAAAATACACAGCAGAAAACAATTTTGTTGAAGTAGTCAAATAATTCATGCTTCATAAAAGAGCATATTTTGAGGAAAACAAAAAAAAATCTTCTAAACAATCCAAGATAAGCAATGCATACCTTGATTTTTGTATTCCAACTTCGGAGATGACGGAAATGCTGTGTGAAGAGGGTTGATGTCAGTGATGAGTGACGTACCACTCATAGATGCTTCCATCATTGTAACTGCAACAACAGCATCTTGCAAAGTGACCTCTGACCTCATCATTAATCGTGCATGGCCCTGACTTAATCGGACCAGACTTTCAAGCAACCTGAGAGTACATGCAGCTCATCTTTATTCAAATGACAAATAACTAGACCCATCAGCTGATGCATTTCTAAAATAATCTTTTTGGTGAACTTCATTTCCTACTTTTCACTCCTACTCTAAAAGAAAACACAAACAATCATTACCAAAACTACCAATGATGCAAATAAAACATTCAAATTAATTTTCACTGACTCATTTAAAAATCTGTTTTCTACTTGTGCTTTAACACCAGGCTTAATGTAAACAATGCTAAACAGCAGCACAAGGTAGCATAGTAAAGGCTAACATTTATTTATTGAATTATGTCTACTAAAACAAAAACATCTAGGTTACTGACACCGAAATAAAATTAAATAGGAAAATAAAAAATAAATAGAATAAGTTAAAACAAGTTTCATATAACAAATACATACATATATATACTCTACATATAAATATAGATATATATATGTCTTTGGACAAACTATGCGCTGGCCTGTTCGAAGTACATCCGTTGCAGGTGCGGTTATGTCGACATTGGAGGTTTACACAGTTAGATACGCGGGTATCTGACACCTGCATTTGTGCTTTCTAATCATGGTCCAAATTCATGGAGACAGTGTGATTCTTCGAACGTTGAATCGGTGTCGTCACACTTCCAGGGAGAAGTGATTGAGTGCGTATGCATGTTGCACTCTCTAAAGGTACATTATCAGAGGAACAGACAATAGCGAGGGGACTTCGTTTTGTGACTGGGTATGATTTGCTTGTTGTGCAGTGTTTAAGAATCGCCACTGGAAGATCTGTTATTTGTGGCCATAAAAGTGAGTAAGAAAACTCATGAAAACTTATATCTTTTCTGGACATTATGTGGAAATACCCACTTGTGTCGCAGTGAAATTCCTCTGTTTCTCCATTATGCATTTCCCCGTTCTGTTCTTCATTGTGCATTTTTCTGTTTTGCGTACTGATTTATTTAAACACCATTTCAGGTTTTAATATATGATATGTTTCTTTTAACAGGCATCCTGGGTTCGTCCTGTGAGGACAAATATTTTGGAAGTGGTGTTCTTTTATACACTATATGACATTTATTTTGGTCTAGAATAATTATGACCTTTTTACTCTGGTGACCAGGGTGTTAGTCACTAGTGTTGGTTGGTCTAGAATCATTAACCTTAATATTTGTGAATCAGAATTTCTTCTAGTGATGATTTCCATTTATAGGGGGTGGGAATCACTCCGTTTCATGTCCGTAGCTTTTGCTGAATTACTTTCGTTGAAGCAAGAAAGCCTTGGTCTGCTGAGTTAAAAGCCAAGAAAACAGGATGCACAACAAAGACCCTGAGAGCCCTCCAAAGAGCGGACCGAAAGAAGATTGAGAAGGGCGATGGAAGAAGGCTTAGAAGAAAAAAGGGGAAAAACTTCTTCCAAGGAGAAAGAGGCCATAGATTTTAAAGAAAATAGACTGGTTCTGTTCCCCCTGCCCCTGATAATCTTGATAGACATTATCAAACCAGAAAATTCTTTAAGACATGATCATGAATATTGGAAAAACTCGATCGCCAGAATTCCCACCATCGCAAGACGAAAGAAAATTTTAAAACCCCCAAAGGAAAAGGAACCTTCGAAGAAGGAGTATTCAAGGAAAACAAAAATTCAGACCCAGATACATCAGAAACCAAATCTGAACGACCCTCCACGGATCTGGAAACCTTTGTTGCACAGAGCACGAAGCAGGAAATAAAACCAACGATTGATCTAAATGAGAGACCTAAACATTAGCGACCCCAACCAAACCTGAACCCAAAGAAGACCACGTTCAACGACTTTTCCTGAATACTTCCTAAATTAGAATTCTTACCCTTCTGAGTGATTCCTAATTATAAATCCACCTTAGAACTTACACTTTCAGAGGGAAGGGGAAAATCTGCTGCCAACACTGCCTGCTCCACGCCGGGGGAGGCCGGCAGATCCTACCTTCGAGGTTTGCGGTTCTCCATGACCCCCGGCACCGTTAGGGCTGGTTCTGGAAAAGGCAGGGGGCCTGAAAAAGAACGATTAGTATCTACAGCACTATTACTACTGTCCTTATCTCTAGTTTCCGTTAATTTAGTCATAAAGCTAGAAAAATACACTAGACATACTCAGCTAGTAACTTGTCCTCTAACTTTTTGAATAATTCTTCCACCTGATCTACCGACCAAGACTCGCCGCCTATCTGACTGATACTACACTATATCTTCCTACATAAAATACAAACAGAATGTCGATCGTGTTTGAGGGTACTCATCCTACGCTTGCAGGACATGTAGGTCCGATGAGCGTCAGCATCTCCAGCAGAAGAAGGCTCTGTCATCAAAGATGTAAACAAAGTGGAAGCATCGGCGCTAGCAGACGGCGACGTCTTCTTGTTTGACTTATCCAAACGAGTCTAAAGTACCGATCCCAAAGTCAAATCCTATCAATAAAGTATCCATCCAGGAGAAAATGCGTTGAAAACAGTCCAAATCGTGATCTGATGTCCAAATTCTTAAATGGGGGTCGGGCTAAACGACCAAAAGTTTGCCTGATGTGGGGCACACCCACACAGCAAGGCGAACAAAAAGCAATTGGGGATCTCAGCCTCACTCGGCCGGGACTTGCAGCAGTGTTGCCAACGGTACTTCAGGTAGCTCATTTGACAAGATTTTCCTGTAAGCATTGGTAACGCTGACAGTTTGTTACCCACTTAGTGGGTAAAAGCTATGGGGATGTAGTTCGGGCTGGTGGGTGACCAGGGCTAATTCGGGTGTTCAGGGAGTGTATTGCAATATGGTCAATTTTAAAGGCAACTCAGTTGGGAGTTTATGGCAAACTTGGCTGATTTTTGTGCTGTTTGCACATTTGTGTCAGAATGTTGGATGGAAAGACCATGGTAATCACTGAAGGCAGGGAAAAGAGTACTTCTGCCTTGAGTCCATTTATGCTCTATCACTGTGTCAACACTACTATTCTGACCAAGAACAACTATGAGAGAACTCTTTGATATTGGTGTCTTATGGGGCCCCTGGCAAAACGTTAAGGGTAAGTCATCTGAGGACAAACAGTGGCTATGTTATCAAAATACCTTATTGTTGTCCTGGCTTGACTTCTCTGATCAGTCTGTCGCTGCAGTTGGTAATATTTGGCTAAAACAGAATTAGCTGCTAATGTCATGGATGGCTGAAGGGAACGTATATGACAGAAATATGTCTGAAGTTTTTCCATACTCCAGTCTTCCTCATTTCCACCATCACTTGGCAAAATGTCACGTCCTTCTAGGATGTAATCTGACACTATTCTGAAAGTAAGCAACTTACTCTACTTAATAAAAATGCAAATACTGCATTTTCTTAACTGCAATACTGCACAGTATACAGTACAGTAATTGTAAAAATACATGACAGAAATGAAAAAACATATAAATAATTACATAACACTGTAATATTTTCTAATTATGGTTGACTAAAATACAATCACTCAAATTGGTTGATTTTTAGCATTTCAACAAATATAAATTTTCATAACAGAATTTAGTATTTGGATACTTACCTGCTGTTAAAGATGGCTATAGTATACTCGTATATGTGCCGACAGGTGCATAAGCATTCAAATGAAAAAAAGATCACTTGGCTGACCCAGATGACTGTCTAGTTCATCTGTTCTCCAGCAGGTTGTGCTTTGAATGTTAAATTCTGTCAGAATTATCCTGGACGGCTTACTAAATTTTATTGTGAAAACTTATATTATTTGGGATGAATCTTGCATACTGTTAAAGATAGCTCATTCCCATACTCAGAATAGGATTGTGGGCCGTGCAGCTAGATAATGTCTGCTCAGCCAAGTGAGCTAAAGGTTTCTTGCATGAAACCCAAAATATTCTTACTTGATCTGGACTCCTTTCTGGATATTACTGCCAGCAAAAGGTTGATTTCATTCTGGGAGCAGGGCTCTCAAATGTGTGCAGCAACCTTGCAGCAAAAACTGCTTCAGATTCAGCCACAACAGACAAGAAGTGTGAAGTAACCCCTGTGCCTAGGCCAAAAAAAAACTCAACTAAAACAAATACCTAATGATATAAAGTTACGCTCCTTTACAACACATGTACTTTCATGCTCCCCAAAAACAAAAACAAAAATGAGATTTAAAAACAAAACCTGCAAGTTTGCTCTTTCGGTTCAGGAAAAGACTTCATCCGTTACTACTATTATTATCATTTTTTTGTGAAATATCAAGCCCATCCTTTACCTATCAAGGCTCACGGCAAGCGTAAAGCATGTGAACATAGTGCAAGTGGTAAAAAGCAGCAAGTATCTCAATGGAAATAAAAGTGGCAATTATAAAGAATAAGAAAGTGATGAAAAAATGGATCAATCTTTGAAAACAAAGATCAAATAATGGAATATGTGAAAAGTGCTGTGCTAATGTAGTCAACAATTATAAGTGAGAGAAGGAGGAGAGCGGTAGAAGAAATGGAAAAACTTTTGGGTATCTGGATGGAACACCAGAAACAAAGGTGTGTAAGGCTTAGCCTCATGCTGATTCAGAAAAAGGCTTAAAGCCTTTTCAATGACTTGAAGGCTAAGGCTGGTGAAAGCGCTTCAGATGAAGCATTTGCAGCAAGCCACGGATGGTTTCATCGCTTGAAAAAACACACTAACTTGCATCACGTTTGTTACTGGTGAGGCAGCGAGCTCCGACAAAGATGCAGCTGTAAAATTTCCTGAGATGCTCAAAATCACAATTTTTTAAAGTATATTGTATTTTTCCTAACTATACAAACCCGAGGTCCTTTACATTAGGATTACTTTCAGGCGTGGGCTGGAAACGGCCGTTGAACTTCAAACAAGGTGGTTAGGCAGTTAACTACTGTACAGGAGGCGGGAGTACCGCCTGCCCAGATGTAAACATTCCAATTTGCCTTTTGGCCCAGCTATCAGACTGAGGGGTGGCATGAGGTGGGCATAAAATGTAAAGGACCTCGGGTTTGTATAGTTAGGAAAAATACAACTTACTTAAAAAATTGTGATTTGTTCTGACACAATATGCAAACCCTCGGTCCTTTACATTAGGAGACTCACTGGTTGGAGGGAGGAATTTGAGAGAGTCTCTATGAACTGACTGGAGTTCACCACCTTGTCTTCCCTTCCTGGTTGAGAGAGCGAGGAAGGGAAAAACTGCCTCTGACAAATGATTGGGTTGTAAGAAACGTGGGATCAGTTGTCAGACTTCTGGGTCCCTTTGCATGGAGGAGGAAACGTCAGTTCGTGCAAAGTAGGCTAGGAAGAACTTGGAGTCGGATGACATTATAGGGGGATGAATAAATTTGTTTGTATTTAGCATTTCCCAACCTTTTGAGAGAGAGAGAGAGAGAGAGAGAGAGAGCGTGTGTAATTGTCGTAAGTGAGTGCTTCGGTTGTTGGAAGAGGGATGAGGTCGTTAGTTTGTTTACGGGCTGTCTGTCTGTCTGTGGAATATGTGAAGGATTTTTCAGTTTTTGAGTGAGTCTTGAGTCAGAGCTAGTGCTAGTCAGTCGTTTGGTCTTGGACAGTTTTTGTGTGCTTTTTGAGAGTTGTTGGTTTTCTTGTTAGTGTACTGTTCTTGTTGTGTATATAGTTCTATTTTTCTTTTTTTTGTTTCCTTGTTTTGTTTGTGTGGTTTTGGGTGCTGTGTTGGCGACCGTGGACGCTTTACTCCATCTTCCAGCAACCGAGGATCAGGGGTGAGTGTTGTGTACTGTTTTTTGTGTTTTTTTAAATTCCGCCACATAATATTTGGCGCCCAACGTAGGGCAGCTGGTGGTGCAGCTGCAATTGAGATTAGTGGCTAGTAGTGTGACTGGAGGAAATGGAAGAGGAACTGGTGAGGTTGAGAGAGAGGAGTTGGGCTGGCAAGAGGGAGAATGGGAGGCTGAGGGGTGAGAATGAGGAGTTCAGGAGTCAGTTGGAGGAGATGGGGAATGCTAAGGAGTGCAAAGAAGAAATGAAAGGGGAGATGAAAGAGTCAGAAGAGAGAATGGAAGAGAGGATGGATAAAAGTTGGAGGGAATGATGAAGAGTGTGGAAGAAATGATGAAAGGTATGTTCAAGGGTGTTTTTGGAGAAGGGGCTGTTGGAGGCAGGTCCTCTGGAACGTGTGAAGGGCAAGAGAGAAAGAAAAAAAGGAGGAAGAAGTGAATGGAAGCGTGAGTGATGAAAGTGATATGGGAATAGGAAGTAAGAAACGAGGAATGAGAGGCAGGGTAAGGAAAAGGGAATGAAAAGCAAGGGAGGGAACAGAGGAAAGTAAGGATAAGTCAGGGGAAGAAGAAGGGAAGAAGGGAAAGGGAAAGGAAACTGGTAAGAAGGGTAAGGAAGTGGGAAAGGCAGGAAAGAAGGGAGAGGGTGAAGGCAGTAGTGATAGTGAGGTGGATGGAGGTGAGTCGATAAAAGTGGATAAAAAAGGGGAAGAAGAGTGTAATGAGTAAGATGAATGTAAGTGAAGTGGACTCTTTGTATTCGGAAGAGGGTATGAAAGGACAGAGTGAAAGTAGGGAAAGTGAGAGTGAAAGTGAGAAAGAAGTGAGAAAGGCTATGTATGTGAGGGAGGTACCCGGTGTGAAAGGTATAATGAGTATGGAAGTAGGGATGTGCATGATTTCTTTAGGGAGTATGAAAGGTTTTGTCAGGATAAGTATGGGGAAAGTAAGAGAGTGTGGGCACGAGAATTAGGAGAATATTTGACTGGGTTTTTACTTGATATGTATGGGGTTATTATGAGTGTGGGGATGTTGAGTATGACAAGGTGAAAGCTAGACTAGTTGAGCAAGCGAGGCATATGAAAGCGAGTGTTAAGTATAAGAGGAAGAATGAATTTGATGAGGCAAGAATGAAAGCTGGGGAAACCTTGTCACTGTATGCTTGTAGGCTGGAGACGTTGGCAAGGAAGAAGTTTGGGGATGATGGGATAGATGAATGTAAGGAGTTAGTAATGGAAGTTGTTAGGGACAGTGCCAGATGGAGTTAGAGAATTTGTGAACTTGAAGCGGAAGGAGAAGAAAAGATGGACGAATGAAAGGTTGACTTGAGGAGAAATTTTGGAAATTGTAGAAGATTATGAGCTTGACAGGGTTATAAAAGAGAGCAGAAGTGTAAGTGTAAGGGTTGGGGTAGATGAGAGAGAGTACCAGAGTTTGGAAGCTTTAGGGATGCAGTGTTGAGGGCCCAATGAGAATGGCCGATAGTGTAATAGATAGGAGTGTAAGAGCAAGTAATGTGGAGGTGCCAGTGAGGATGAATGGTGGGTTTGTAAGGGAACAACGGGTTGGACGGGTTAGGGATAGTAGTGTACAAAGGGAAGGTCGGTGAGTGGAAGTCGAGCGAAGTGTTTTAGATGTGGAAAGGAAGGACATACAAAGAATGAGTGTAGGTGGGCTTTAGGAGCGTGTTTTTGGTGTGGGCAATCGGGACATTTGGTAAGTGAGTGTACGAAAGATAGGGGTTAAATGCTACAGGTGCGGACAGGTGGGTCATGTTGCTAATGGTTGTAGGGGTACCCGAGTGAATGTAATATGTGGCAACTGTGGTAAGAATGGGCATTATGCGAGAATGTGTTCAGAACCGAGAGCGAAATGTGCCGAATGTGGAATGGAAGGGCATGTATCAAGTGTATGTAGACGAAAGAGGGTGACTATGACAGCGAATTCGGGAAACTGAGTGTGAAGGGGTTCAAATGGGTGGATCCTCCAGGATGCAAGCGGTGCGTGTGATGCATGTACGTGAGGGGTTGCATGAGAATCAGCAATTTGTTTTGATAGAGTATGGTAGGAAACGTAAGAAAGGGAAGAACGTAAAGTGAACGGAATGGTCGTAAGTTGTGTGATAGGGTGTGAGTGCCAAAGTGGAAATGAGTGATAAAGCGTGTAATACGGATGAATGGGATGGTATGAATAGAACGTATAGCATATGCGGGTTTGATATAGCTGAGTTGACTGAACGCGTAGGGGTTAGTGAACGGTTGGAAGTGAGCGAAAGTGTAAGAGTAAGAGAGCATAGCAGTAATATACGAGTGATTGAAAGCATAAATGAATCGTTGCAAGAGTTGGAAAGGTCAATGAGCAAATGGGACGGGTTAGTTGAAGAATTGGGGGAGGTATTTGGGAACGAGTTAGAGGGTATAGATGAGATTGTGGATGAAATTGAGAGTGGTAGTAGTGAAGAAGATAGCGTGAATCTGAGAGAATGGAGGAGATGTGAATTTGAATGTTGCTAGAAGAGAAATGATTCTGAGAGAATGATTGCGTGCCCGCAACAACACGATCCAGAGGACCTGCTAGTGAGCATCCGTGGGTGTTGCGTGAAGGCGATTTGAAAGAGGTGTGAAAGGTGTTGGTTGGGAAATGCTAAAAGGGGGAGAATTATAGAGGGATGAATAAATTTGTTTGTATTTAGCATTTCCCAACGTTTTGAGAGAGAGAGAGAGAGAGAGAGAGAGAGAGAGAGAGTAATTGTCGTAAGTGAGTGCTTCAAGTTGTTGGAAGAGGGATGAGGTCGTTAGTTTGTTTACGGCGCTGTCTGTCTGTGGAATATGTGAAGGATTTTTCGGTTTTTGAGTGAGTCTTGAGTCAGAGCTAGTGCTAGTCAGTCATTTGGTCTTGGACAGTTTTTGTGTGCTTTTTGAGAGTTGTTGGTTTTTCTTGTTAGTGTACTGTTCTTGTTGTGTATATAGTTCTATCTTCTTTTTTTTTTGTTTCCTTGTTTTGTTTGTGTGGTTTTGGGTGCTGTGTTGGCGACCATGGACGCTTTACTCCATCTTCCAGCAACCGAGGATCAGGGGTGAGTGTTGTGTACTGTTTTGAGATAACCCCATTATTGCCAGAAATACACGTAAGCCAGATGGAAGTTTGCGGATGTGTGTGGATTATCGGAAGGTGAATGAGTAACTGTGAAAGGCGATTCCCGGTGATGAATGTTGTGTCTGATTGTGTATACAAGATGAATGGAATGAAAGTGTTTACAAAATTAGATCTGGTAAGGGGCTATTACCAGATGCCTCTGGAGGAGGGGAGCAGGCATATTACGGCCTTTTCTAGTGGTTCCTGCCACTACCAGTTCAGAAGATTGAGTTTGGACTGGCTAATGCATACTGCTGCCTTCCAAAGAACGTGAATGTAGTTCTGGCTGGGTTTGATCGCAAGAAGGTAACTGTTTTATAGATGACATTTGATTGCAGAGTGAGACTGTAGAGAATATGGAACTGCTTGAGCAGTGTTAGAAAGGTTGGAAGAAGTAGGAATAAAGTAAAATTTGAAAAGTGTGGCAGTTGGCTGGGAGGTGGAATTCTAGGGCATATGTGGTGAGTGGAAGAGGTGCAAGGAAAGTGATAAGTTCGTGAATAAGGTGAGAAATTTCCACGTCCCGGACCATCTCGCACGTGAGTTGAAGAGATTTTTAGTTTAATTGAGTTTGGAAGGAAGTTTATAAAAAGATTGTTCAGGATGGAAACCACTTACTGAATGGACGGGGAAGAGGAAATTGTGTAAGATTGAAATGGGATGAGCGAATGATCAAGCGTTCGAGAGGTGGAGAGGAGGCTGCAAGAGACGTGGCGTTGGCTTTCCGGACTATATAGTGAGAATCACGAATAAACTAGAACTGTATACGGATGCAAGTAAATATAGTATGGGAGGATGCTTGGTACAAATGCAGAAGGCGAATGAGGAGAACAATTGAAGTATTTGCCTTATGTGAGCAAGGCGTTTAGAAGAGACAGAGTTGAAATATTCGGTGATTGAAAAGGAATTAGCTGCAATAAGGTTTTTTTTTGTGTGAAAGCGTTGAAAGTATTTTTTTGTATGGGGTAGATTTTGTGATACGGGACGGACCATCGACCGCTGAAGTATATATGGTTAAAAGAGAGTGTGAATGCTAGAATTGCGAGAACGATAGAGGGATTTGAATGAGTTTAGTTTTAAGGTAGAGTATGTACAAGTTAGACAGAATATTGTTGCAGATGCTATGTCGCGTATGTGGACTGAGCAGATGAAGTAGAGATTTGGGAAGCGACTGGGACCCGGACCAAGTACCTGTAGGATTTGTGGTAAAAGCAACTTAGTGTAGGGAGAATCCGAGTGTAGGAATGTCTGTTTGAGGGGGTTGGGTAGTTTGGGAAATAAATGAGTTGATTGGCGGAGTACCTGTGGTATAGACGAGAGTTGCGTGAAAAGGTGATGAATGAGATGCGGAAGGAGGAGTGCGTGAGGAAGGAAGGAATTAGATGAGGAGGAAAAGTTAGTGAAGTGTTATTGGTGTGGCGGAAATGTTTAAAATTACTGATGCGATTATTCCTTTGGATGGGAATGAGCCGATAGAGTATAAAGGAAGGGTGAATGAAGTGGTACGAATGCCGTTTTAAATGTTCACTAATGGAAAAGGATACTTGTGGCAGCTGGCTGGTTAAGAAAAGGTGATTGTGGGAAAAATGGGGAATAAGGGGTAGGGTGAGGATGTCGTTGAAGATGAATCACGATGAGGATGGTTGTGAGAAGCTAAGCAGGTGAATGTAGCCGTGAGCGTGTATGCATGAAGCGAAGGTAAGTGGTAACAGATGTAGTGGTGGATCAGAATAAATGTTTGTAGTTTGGTAGACACGGGAGCACAAATTATCGTTAGTGAGTAGTACATTAGTTAGTGAACTGGGAAAGGTCCGATTGGGATATAAAGAAAATCAGCGAGTGTAAGGATGCATGGTTTGGGACAGGAATGTGTTAGTATGTGGAGGGAGGTACAATTAAAAATTTCAGTTAGGGGATTTGAAATAATACATAATTTTGTAGTCATGGATGAGAATGATATGCAACATGTTTTTATTAGGAATTGATTTTATGAGAATGCATGATATAAGTGTGGATGTCGGAGAATTTTGGGAAAGAGGCGACAGGAAATAACGAAGGTTAAGGAGGATGTGTCTAAAACTAGTTTTGTAGGTATGATGAATGTGCAGGAGTAAATGATTTGTTGAGTGAAGAAATTAAGCAGATGCAAAATCAGTGCATGAAAATAAGTATGTTAAGAGAGTGTGTGTTAGAGGGTGTAAGAGTAGGAAGTTGGCCGTGTGAGTTAGAAGTGTATAAGCGAAGTGCTAAGAGATTTGTTGTATGTAAAGGTATAGTTTATTTTTGCATCAGGAAGGGGATATGGGATGAAGTGTATGTGCCAGTATTTTTGAAGTGGCTGTGGGTATGTAATTTATTGGTGCATAATAGGTTTGGGCATCTGGAAAAATAAATTATAGAATGTAGAGATTTTGTGCCTGGATTGAGTAAAATTTGTGCGGATGTAGCGATTGTGTGCGGACTGTCAGAAGGAGTAGAGTATCAAAGTGTGCATCACGAAAAGAATCCACCTGTGTTGCGATGCAGATGAAAGGTTATTTGAGATGGTTGTGATTGATTGTGTGTCATTGCCTGTGACTGCTAGAGGACATACATGGGAATGGTTACATAATGGTAGATCATTTGAGTAAGGGTTGCATATGCGGTAGCGATTCGGAACAAAAGAGTGAGACTGGCAGAGTGGTGGGTCAGTGATCTTGCCAATGTGTGTGTACGAGCCGGCGAATGTTGAGTGACAATGGGCCTGAATTTGTTGGATGGGTTTGAGCAAATGTTGCGTGATTGGGGCATAGAGCATGTACTCTCGCCGTATATGCCCAATCGCGAATGGGTTGGCGGAGCGAAGCGGTTGAAGCGTTGGCGGAGATATTACGTGTAGAGTGAATGTGATAATGATTGGGATGTAAATGTTGGGCGAGCGTTGTGGGTATACAACGCCACCGTGCCTCAGAGCGTGGTATGTCTCCGTGTAAATATGTATTAAATTTTGAAAGATAGTGAGACCGAGATTGGGTATATCTGAGAATGATAAGGAGGTATGGAAGAAAGCGCGTGAGAGGTTTGAAAGAAGTTGAGTGGCGAAAGTGTTGCAGAAAGAAGTAATCGAAAGAAAGGCGGTTGAATGTAAATAAAAGTGCGTAGAAGAATTGAGGGTCGTATGAGGTGTTGGAAGTTGGTCCCAGTGGGCTTAGTTATGTTGTAGGGGAAGTATGTGTAGATGGTAGTGTGAGAGAGAAATGCAGCGCATCACAACCAATTCGTAGATGGAAGGATGTACGGAATATGTGAGAGAGAGAATGGGGTGTATAAATGGTTGAAAATCAGATGTGGGTGAACCAGAAGTATGCATGAGAGCTTGTGTATGGAGGATCAGCAATTTGTTTTGATAAGTATGGTAAAACGTAAGAAAGGGAAGAACGTAAAGTAAACTGAATGGTCGTAAGTTGTGTGATAGAATTAGAGTGCCAAGAAGTGGGAAAGTAGTGATAAAGCGTGTATCACGGATGAATGGGATGGTATGGATAGAACAGCCATAGCATATGCGGGTTTGATATAACTGAGTTGAGCTGAGCGTGTAGGGTTAGTGAGCGGTTGGAGGTGGCGGTGTAGAGTAGAAGGCGTAGCAGTGATGAGCGAGTGATTGAAAGCATGAATGAATCGTTGCAAGAATTGGAAAGGTCAATGGCGAATGGATGGGTTGGACAGTTGAGAAGGTGGGGAGGTATTTGGAGCAGTTAGAGGTATAGATGAGATTGTGGATGAAGTGAGTGGTAATAGTGAAGAAGATAGCGTGAATCTGAGAGAGAATGGAGGAGAAAATGTAAATCTGAATGTTGCTGGAAGAGCGAGTCTGAAGAGAGAATGATTAAGCGTGCCTGCAGACGCGATCTAGAGGACCTGCTAGTGAGCATCCGTGGGTGTTGCGTAAGGCGATTTGAAAGGGGTGTGAAAGGTGTTGGTTGGGAAATGCTAAAAGGGGGGAGAAATATAGAGGATGAAGAAATTTGGTTTTTATTTAGCATTTCCCAGCGTTTGTGTGTGAGTTGTAATTGTCATTGTGAGTGGTTCGGTTGTTGGAGTTGGTTTCTGGCTGTCTCTCTGTCTGTCGGTCTGTCAGGGATTTTCGTTTTGGGAATCTTGGGAGTTGAGGTCCAACCTTGGTGAACAGGAGTTCGTCTGTTTTTTTGAGACCACATTAATGGTTCATGTGTCTCTTCTTTTTTTGTTGGTTGATTGTTGGTGGAGAATTCGGTTTAAGTTTTTGTTTCGTGGGTGTGTGCTGTGATTGGCGACAGAAGTATGGACCTTGTCCATCTCCAGCAACCCGAAGATCAGGAGTGAAGTGTTGCGTGTTGTGTTGTTTGTGGGTGTGAATGCATCACACTGACTCCTACCTTCTCCTGAAGAGCTGGTTTGCTCTCCACCTTAACCAGTTTCCCAGTTACTCCAGAGTTCCTGGTTCCTCCCGCTCCTCGAAGTGCATTTCAGTACATCCATGAAGTCCATCTGATTCAGCCCAGTTCCACACAGATGAATTTTGAGACAAACGGATTTCTTTAATTTTACGATTTTCTTTTATCAAAATCATCACATCTGCATTATATTTATTGACACTCATCAGCACCACAAATTTATCCCCAGTAAATCAGACTTGACGCCATTCAGGTATCAAATGCAACTACAAACCAGACGAAAAATCAATTCTGTAATAATTCCTCGTTTCATTACTTTTTGATTTTGCTATTGGCTGTTGTCATAATGATTTCGGGATTCTAATATATGTGGCTTAACCGTACAGCGTTGATTTGTCAAAATCAAAACTGCAAGAGCTATAATTGATATAGTACTGATTTCACGATACGAATTGACTATTCAGGAGCTGAATGTCTCCTAAGACTCATCATTTCAAAATATGTTTGCAGTAATACACCATATGGCCAATTCTGCTTTACTGAGGGGCATTTCTCAGCTCTTTCTCTATCAAAGGACGGGGTTTACTTTATCAAAGGCTTAAGATGAATTTATGGTTCTGGAAATAAAGAGAAGTGCTTTTGTTACGTGGCATAATATCAAAGGAAGTACTTTTTTTCTGTTTCATGACCGAACTGTTGAAAGGCCTTGAGCTTTGTATCTTAAACATCTTCATGAGTGTACTGAAACTTGGATCAAAATGGCTGTAGAACGAAGCGACTCATCGTCTGTAACAAAATTTTTCACTATTAAATACTTATTACAGAAATGGCTGGGTACAAATAATGTTCAGGATGACTACATCACTGCAGTTTGTTATATTATATAGGAACTAAGCTCTTCTCAAGAATGACCTCAGTATTGGCTCTCAATGTTTCACCATGACACCGGACAATAATTATTACTGATATGAAGCATGATCTTGAATTTATTTAGTTCAGAACCTGAATGAATTGACAAATTCGAATAGAAGGGTAGCCTGTGTCATTTCCATCATAATTTCTAAAATCTCTGTTGATACCCAATATGTCCAAAGATTTATCGTGGTTTACTTCAATGACTTTGTGATGAAGGGATATAGCACAAGAACATTTCACATTCAAAGGAACATCCACCTGATAACAATCCAGACACACGCTCAACAAGTCATTGACTTTTCTTATGATTTTCCTGTACCTAGGCTGTCAGTACAGTGAGGAAAACAAACAGTTTCAACAGATGATTTCCCCTCATTTGCTGATCTAGAAATTTCATGAACTTCAGACTGGCTAAGAAATGCAAGAACAATGCAAGATCTTCCCTAGGTAGCGCCTCCCCCTGTATAGATATCATATACTATTACAGTGCACATACAATTACATGCACTCATGTGTATAATGTATTTTCAGGGATATACTTTATTTACTTAATGTTATGCACATTATCATTTATTCTGATGTTATTTAATGTAATACTTGTAAACCGTGCTTTATATGCATCGTGGCAACAATGTAATTACGTAAACAACACACGCTATTGTTTCCGCCATTTATATGATGCATAGATTGGTTACTGTCCTGTGTGGTCACTCTGTCGTGATGTCTGTGGATCTTCCCTCCGCCTCACGCCAGCTATATCTCTTATCCAATATGCGGGTTTTAAAAAGAACCTACAGTATTATTTCATCACCCTTCATTCCATCCATTACATGGGCGGTATGTGGTAGAGACACCAACCACATGGCGCAGTGAGTATTTCCACGTGATGAATCTCAGCCGTTTCACGCCGGAATCCAAGGCAATGGCCGCCATTGTGTTTATGTCTCAAGCATTGGATTCATGCAGTGACTCAGGATTTTCCAGGCCAGTGTCTGCAGCAGTGCATTATAGTGTCTTCAGGAGTGATAGTGTTTGTGCAGTGGAGTTTGGAGTGTAGTGTTAACAGTGCAGTGTGGTATTCCGTGATCGTGCCCATCACAGAAGTTTCAGGAATATTGTAGTGCCTTATCAACAAACTATTGTAGCTGTCTCCCTGAGGAAAGCTAGTGCATAGTCTAAAGCCCCGTAGAACAGTTTTAGTTCCTTAATTTTGCAGTGTTTAGGCATGATTGTCAAATTTACTAGCTTGTGCATCTCTCATGGCAGGGATTCTGCTTTGTTCTAGGCTGTGTCATGGACTCTATGCCCATTAGCCTTGGCATCATTTTTTAAATCATTTCATTATATGTAAGTTTAAGTTATGATGTATGGTGTAAAGGAATAGTGTTATAGCCTAACATTCCTTGTTGGTGAGGAAGTGATAGCCTTGATTTGCAGTCACCTTATGTTCTTAACTTCATAGCTTTGTTTTAAACTGTTTTTTCTTTATTTTAAGTAACTTTATAAAGAGTTTAATATTAAGCAGTCCCCTGGTTAATATTAATATATGTTCCTACACCAATACAAAACCTTTGTTCTTTTATATAGGATCTACTTCAAGGCAAGCTGGAAACGGCCATTTAACAAGGTAGTTAGCTGAGAGGTGGGGAACACCTGTCAGTCTGTATTACCATTTGCTTCTGGCCACCGCTGAGTTTAGGCATCTCTCCGGACTCTGACCACCAAGGCTGTTCGAACTTTCATTAATGAATAAACTTGGTATTCCTTTTCATCTTGTATTTGACTGTGTTCTGTTGTAGATCAAACCCATCAGTTAGACAAGCTTGCTTTGCAGGGAAATTTGGCATAGATTTTTCCTTGCTGGGATTTAATTTTTTTTTACTGGAAACGTAGCAGCTTTTGGAAGCATTTATTATTATTATTATTATTATTATTATTATTATTATTATTATTATTATTATTATTATTATTATTATTATTATCAGAATGAAGATGCATCTAGATTGACACATTATTATTTCTCACTAAAATCAACCAAATTAGCTAAAAATCACCTACATGATGTAGATTGGTGTAAAGAATTGATTTTTGAGACTATCAAACAAGTTTGAAGTGAATTTCAAGGAGTAATATTAATTGGAAATCTTGAAAAGCTTTGTACAAGTTTATTAGCTGGGTGGTATTGACTAAACTTTCTGCAGATGTTTAACTAGTAAAATACTTTCAGAATAATAAAATAACTTTAATATTACTGTAAAACCAAAAAAATTAGGTTTTATTGTTACTGACCCAAAAAGTCTTTTGTAGTTCTCATGTTCTTCATGGACTTGGCAGGCCAGCTCACGAAAATTTTTCAAAAATTCAAGAACCATGTAAAACATTTTAAAATTAAGTTAGAACACTGAATATTTGACCGGTAGCTTTGCTAAACGAGGTGAATACTGTATATGTTTAAAATCTTAAAAAGATTGGTTAAGTTTTTCTGTTATTACTTTTAAGTTTTAAGTTTGAGCACTCTGTAACTATTATTACTCATAAATGCCCTTTGAAACAATGGGAAATGTGTGAATCTAGATGCAACAAATGTGCGGTTAGATACATTAAGCTGAAATAACATAGGGAACTTCTTAAAATGTTTTAGCTTGACTTTTATTAAGCAAAAACTATAGATTTGGATAATGTAACTGAAATTCCTGAATGTAATCACTGGTGTTCCTCATAGTAATGCTTTTGGCCAAGTATTAATTATGCTGTATAAGCAAAATATGAGGTTTAGCATTAAAGGCAATTTCGTTGCTTACACTGATGATGCTAATCTATCTGTACCAATCCCATCTCCTGAGTGTAGATCTCATGCTACTGAATCATTTGTAAAGTCCCTGCTCAATGCGCTCTGTAATGAACATCCTGTTTTCTGCGTTGCCTTCACATGCAACGGGTCAACTGAACACATATTATCATTATTGTGAATTGTATATTTTATTATCTGTTCAAGTGACCACGCATTATGTATATGTAACAAGAGTATTTTTGTAACACATCAGACATTATTAATCATTATGTTTTCTGTATGTACCTGTCCTGTTTTTGTAGAGAAATAGTTTGACCTCAGGTCACCTGTAAATCTTTTGTACCCAGCGGGTCTCTGCGCAGTACGGAGACTTCCGCATGCCGTTTATAAGTGGATCGCTTCATCAATAAACTGGCAGTACTTGTCTTCCTGCTATTATTTCGCACCTCTCTCACAGTGGTGACCCCCGGGGTGGTTCCCAGAAACCATTAACGGACCCAAACGGCAACTAAGTCTTGGCCCAATAAACCAACCCACGCCCTAACGGACTAACTACTACATGAGTGGCCAGGGCAGGAGGGGCGTAGCGCAGGAAATGATCAAACTTAAATTCCTCGAGTACCTCGGTGGCGCTAGTGGCTCCTTCGGACTCAAGCCATTTTGCTAACGCCTGCTCAGAATGGTATGCCCAATCGGACCAGGTCTGGCCTGCTTCTCCTGGCTGCTCTCCAACGCCTCCTCCACCACTCGGGGTAATCTCGTGCCTTGGTAACCGCTGGCACTGGCTTCCCAGTTTCCCCTATCCTCTTTCTAAAGGGCGTGGAGGGCAACGAATGCCTTCCCTCCCAGGAATTCAGTGAGAACAAGGGAGAGTTCTGCGGGGGAGAGGGTGCAGCACTCCAGGACTCTTTCGGCCCTCTCAGTCCATACTTCAGGTTCTGCCTCTGTCCATTTTGGCATGAACAAGTGAACTTCGCTGAGGGCACTCATTCCTGGTGCAGGAGGCGGGGTGGTGTTCTGCTGTTCTAACATTGGTCGTCATGGGTGCGCTGCCGGTCTGTCTCCTCGCTCTCCTTCTCTCTCTCTTGCTGTTCTATCTCCTCTCTTTTTTTCCTGGGTGATCTCTCTCTCTCTCTCTTGCTTCTCCATCTCCTCTCTCTCTTGCCGTTCTATCTCCTCTCTTTTCTCCTGGCGATTCTCTCTCTCTCTCTCTTGCCTCTCCATCTCCTCTCTCTTCTCTCTCTCTTGCTGTTCTGTCTCCTCTCTTTTTTCCTGGGCGATCCTCTCTTTCTCTCTCTCTTGCTGTTCTATCTCTTCTCTCTTTTCTTGGGCGATTCTTTCTTTCTCTCTCGCCGTTCTGTCTCCCTCTCTTGCCTCTCGGCCTCTCTTTCTGCCTTGGCATTGTCCACTCTCTCTTGAACCCATTCCCTCAGGGCTTGTCCTAATAGTCACATGTCCTTTCCAGCAGACATGTAGAATTTGAAGTCCTCATTGTGTTGGGCTCTGGCAGTAGCCATCTTGAAATAATGGTTCTTTGGACTGGACCCGCTAGCGAATCAAATATGTCTGAGGAGACTAAGGTTGTCTGAAAAGACTTACTGTAATTGCAAGAATCTGAAACACTCGGTTGTTCAGACTGAATGAGAATGGATCTCTCTGAATAAGACAATTGATCACTAAGTCTGAGGAGACTTTGTTAAAATGTAATGTCTGAGTAAGACGTGGTTGTTCATGGCAAACGAATTTTAATATGCATCTCGGAAAACTTAACTGGATTTTATGTTGCGCTTGGACTTGGCCGGCTGTAGCGTGAAGTTAAGGCGTTGTTCTAATGAACTGGAATGATCAGTCCAGTAAGGGCTTGGATGTGTGTGAAATACACTAATATAAGGTCTCAAAAGGACTTGGATTTGGTTTTCCCGCAGTAATTAGAAATTCTCGCCTCGTGGCATTTAGAATATAATGGAGTCTTGTAGGACTTGGAATTTGGTTTGCCTTTAGGACTTGGAAATTCTCACCTTGTACGATGTAGAATTTGGTGGAGCCTCGTAAGACCGGGAATTTGGTTTGCCCATAGGACTTGGAAATTCTTGCCTTGCAAGACGTGAGTTTTTAGTGGAGTCTCTTAAGACTTGAATTGGGATCTGTCCCTTAGGACTGAGAAATTGGGTAGGTCTCGTAAGACTTGAAAATAGAAATTTGTTCCGTAGTACTTGGAAGTAACTAACGGGATAAAACCTCCAAAATTTTTTGCTGAGAATGGAAACCCTCCAAAAATTTTTGCTGAGAATGTAGGTACATGGGGAGGAGGGGGTGAAGGTCGTTTGAAGCTCAATGGAGCTATTTTTAGACTCTGTGTGAATGAACCCGTCTATTTATAGACCGTTTTGGGACTCGGGAATTTCCGGGATGAGCGGGATAACGGTAAAAATGGCCTGCGTAATTTTCCTTAGAAGAGGAGTTCAAATTTTGCTTTCCTAACACCTAATAAGAGTTTTAGCTAAACTGAGAGAGAGTATTTCAGCAATGCAAGCTGATCTTATCCCACGGGGGAGTTCATCTGTGCTTATTTAATCTCGTTATTCCGAAATGAGAAGTAAAATTTAACACAGAGGAATTTCTTTCGCACTATTCCTCAAAGCAAAAAATATGGCAAAGATTTTAACACAGAGGAATTTCGCACTATTCCTCAAAGCAAAGAATGGTTAGCACTGGTTATTTCTAACTACCTATCCTGGAAGGCATGCATTAACAAATCTAATACGGCAGTTCTCTTCTCTCAGTGAATACATGTGTCCCTATTCCTAATTCCTAGGAACAGTCACGATTGTAAAAAAAATTTTTGCTAAGATAAACACATTACTTAGGTGGAACTCTCTTGGTCTGTGCTCTTGGTACCAGGTTCGGAAATTGTCTCACACACAGCTTAGCTTTGCTAATTGCTGATTTGGCAAGTTGCAAATGCACAAAGCAACAGTAGTGGGGCAAAATGCAAGATCTATAGGAAGGTCACCATTTTTATGAATTTCTTGGGATTATATGATTTCTAGATATTTTTACATGCCGGCAACGGAAACTTTATTTATTTGGCCTTGGAGTTCTGACTTACGTAAAGGGAAATGGTAAAAAACAAAGAACAAGGGATGATTTTAGGAGCTGAAGGTTCTACTTCATAAGGAAATGTTAGGTAAACACTTGGAATAAATTAAGGAATTATATTTACATAAGAAAAGCATTAGAAAGGAAAATGGGTAATTGAACTGTTAAAGGGCTTGCAACGCTGGAAGATCCTCCAACTGGAGTCTTGAATAAGGGCAAGGCACAGTCCAAGATGATTCCACTGCGAATAGGTCCCTGTGCAAGAGAGACTTACACATTACACGCCAGTAAAGGAAAATATAACCCAGAATATGACTCGAGTCTGCACTGAGGGTGCCAAGGACTCGAGGAATAACTGAACACTTTACACTGGAAATGAAACACTGCGATGAGAAACAATACTGGCACTTGGTAACACTTCAAAAGGACAAACGGTCATGATGAAAAGTCTTTACTCGCACTTTATCTTAGGGGAAGCTGGTCTCTGGCAAAGGATGACGAGGGACAATCACACACTCGACATCGTACTTGGGTTCCTGGGTAGGTCCTTTTGAGGATGACGGTAGTACTGGGTTCATGTCAGGAGTCTGGTGTGGACATCTGGGTGGATGGGTGGAGGGTGACCTCTCAGCGTCTTGTATCACTCGCCCGCGTGTATGGCTAACTGCTAACTGCTAACAGCCCAACTGCATACTGCCCCGTGACTGACTGCCGACTGCTTCCCCAACTAACTGCCCAGTGACTACCACCGAGATCTCCTGTCCTATTTTTAAGGCCTTGGCTGAGTGTCGTGGCCGCGTGCAAACATCTGCCTAGTATTGTGGCCGTGTGCAAACGATGTGTCATTTGCCAGGTGTCCCAGCCATCTGTCGGCGACTACTCAGGTATCCTGCAGAGGAAAGACAATTCAGCAGCTTAATCTGCCCTTTAGAAAGGTTGTTTTAAGCAGCTTAGTTGGGCTAAGCTGCTTTTAAGGAGTGGCGCCTCAAGCTCGTATCTTGCCCCTTTTAACCGTGCCATCTCAATATCTGTTTCAGGTAAAGAAAGGGACAGATCAAAATGTTGATAACTTTGTTTTGATATCTAGGTCAACTGGGATCAGGTATGCAGCGACGCTTCTACTTTCAATAAACTAAGTGCAAATTAAGGGTCATCTATGCAGCAAGTTCGTGTATTATAATAACATACGTATACAGGCAGTCTCCAGTTTACGACGGGGGTTCTGTTCTGATGACGCGTCGTAAACCGGAAAAATCGTCGAAAATCGTAAGAAAACCTTATTTTTAATCCTTTGAGTATCCTTTGGGTATCTTGAAAATGACATAACCTCCATTTTTATTGAGTCTCATAAAAAAACCTCCAAAATTTTACCATTCTACTGTTTTGAAGCCAGAGAGAGAGAGAGAGAGAGAGAGAGAGAGAGAGAGAGAGAGAGAGAGAGAGAGAGAGAGAGAGAGAGAGAGAGAGAGAGAGAGAGAGAGAGAGAGACTGCCTCACCCACTTATCCACCAGAAAAAGACTTGGAATTTCACAGAAGTACATTGCTCTCCCATTTTTACTTTAGGCATCATCCTACATCAAATATAGCTTAAGTTATTATCCTATTACTGCTGTATTAATCTTTGAAATTATAATATTATCTTTTCAAAGTCATCTTAAACACTAGTACCATTTTCCAACCAGAGAGAGAGAGAGAGAGAGAGAGTTTATATCTTTAATCTCTCGAGGAATGTTAATCCATTTCTCTTTACTGCGACTGACAACAAAAAATTTTTTTTATTCTTTGTCTTCCAAAGATGTAGGCTACTACTTTTACTAAGCATTTTTAAAGCACCATGAACACACACACGCACACACAGTGTGCATAGGTAAGAGACTCAAATTAGCAGTATCTTTTTCTGAGAGAGTGAAGGGCTGAACTTAGTATCTATTTATAATATATCTATCTACAGTATTTCTCATTCTACCTTTTGGTGAGAGAGAGAGAGAGAGGGGGAAGGAAGGGAGAAACTGATCTTCTGCCCTTAGTCTGCTTTGAAAATGCATAAATGTTGTAATTTCAGTATACTGTATTGTTATTATTTAATCTTATTAATATTTGAAAATTAGTACTTATTATTAGGTAAGTCATTTATACATCATACAAATGTAGTTAGTCGTCATCTCCCACAAATTTGTTAGAAAAATGTTATGCAGTCATTCTCTCTCTCTCACGTCGGGGAGAGAGAGAAAAAAAAACACAACGCAGTACGCACCCTCTTTATAGTGTATGCAAAGCCCATGAGGTACAAGCTTTGTGATTGGTTAAAATCCCACCCTTCCTGCCAATAGCATGTCGTCAGGAGGGCGGGAAGGGGAAGAGGGGTTGTTACAAGTTGTTATTGACTACTGTCAGTCCTGCTAGCCAATAGCGTATCGTCGTGGAGAGAAGGGGGTTGCACGAGCTCTGTTATTGGCTACTTGTAATCCTCTGAGCCGGTATCGTCATAAGCCCACGTCAAAGCAATAAAAAAATTGTCACACTGGCGATGATGGGATTTTAGTATACAGGTAGTGCTCGAGTTCGATGATTCGACTTACGATAATTCGCTTACGACGGGTTAGCAATTAACATCGATACGACAATATTTTGAAAATACGTATTTTTAAATTTCGCAAGGGCGACTGGCGCAGGCAACAACGCACAATCAGGCAGCGTACAGTGCACGATCACGTTGGCCCAAGAGGCTGGAATAGGTACATTAATTCAATGAGCTGACCTCGCTTGCTCGTTGTATTGGAGGTTAAAATAGGTCAGTGTTCGTTTGCAATTTTTGTGCGTTTGTAAATATAGGTAGTGCATGAGTGGCGATAATTCGTCTTCACGATAGTTCGAGTTACGATGGAGTTAGCAATTAATACCGATAACGACAATATTTAGGAAAAATTTTTAAATTTCAATGGGCACAGGCAACAGCGTACACTACAGTTGCCCGAGAATCAGGCAGCAAGAGAGACCAACTTACAATAGACCAACTTCTTTTCTCCATCTCTTTATTCCATCTTCTAGTTAAAAAAGTAAGAGAATGATAAAAGTATTGTTAGTAACCTTATACTCTTGTGAAAATGCGTGACAGCCATAAACAACCTACTTGAGACTGTTGTTTTGCTAATAACTGAACCGGATAACAACTGGTTTGCTTGTATTTCAACCATCGCATTTGGTTAAACAATTATCGTAGTTATGTTAAAAATGACGTTAGTACTGATATGATTTTACACTACCCTTATCCGCTTTGGAGAAAAGATCGGCAGGGAAATATACTGCTACAGTAAATTTAAGCTGCAAGTTGTAGTTGAAGAGAAAAGAATGTTTCACCCTGCTAATGACTATATATTATCGTGCACAGGCAACGTGGATGAAACTCGACAGCAAATAAAATTGGAAAATATTTCAATCAAAACTACTGGGCATAAAAGAACATATATTACTGCTGTTTTCACGCCGATAAAAGATAAATACGAAAAGCTAGTAGTATGATGATGAAATCAAGAGAAAATAGCGAACGGAATCTTGATTTACTTTTTACGCAAAACAAACGGCCAGCCGCCAACGTCATCTATTAACGAAAAAAATGGCTAAATTTCACAACGAGACATATTTAAGTTATATTTCGGCTTAAAAACACTTCGTATAACGAAAAATATATATATGTCCCTTATAAATAAAGTATCTAGAGATTCATTTACGCTAACTAGAAGCAAGAAATGCCCTCTGAACGGAGTTCAATGCGGCGAAATAAAGACCGCGTAATCGATTCCCAAACCAAAACATTTGATCACTATGATCGGAATTGATAATGCAAAAGCAATATAAGAATATTTACGATTGGATAAAGTGAAGTAAAGCACAACTTTTTAAAAGATCCATGGAAAAAGATGCACATTCATTATTTTGATGTTTGTATAATACGGTGTTATGTGAAAATAGAATACAGTATAATGTAGGCTAGCTACCGTATATGATATACTAAAAAGTGCAGGCTAGGCTTTGTTTGTTATTCATTTTCTCTTTATACTGACTTATCATGTCAATCTGCGTTGAACCTGCAGAATTAGCTAACACTAATAATTACTATACCATATATGTATAAAGTATAAAGTAAGCAGACAAAATATCTAGCGTTAGTCATACAACACATACAACATAAACAACTTATGACAAACATAACAGAACAAAATAAACACACGTAAACTTACATCAACAGAGGAACTGCAAGAGGGAACTACACTTTGCCTGTGGTGTGACTGTAACTAACGGTACACAGTGATACCAAGCATGAAAACAGTTACGCTAGTGTCGCCAGTGTACAATAATTACCACATTCTCCCCTCCTAGAAAAATTCAACATTAACAAAATGGATACCATGTCAAAATATCAGATTAGTCCCATCCGTAACGATCGGGGGCTTTGACACATGAGTCGACCTCCTTAACTCAGTGGGCTCAGTGAATGAATGAGAGTCATGATTAGTATGAGGCTGTACATCTTGCATTGTGGGTGAACCTGGAGTCTCTATATTTCCTGGTGCCTCATCCGGGTGCGCAAGAGTCGTCGGACTCTCAGGACTTGGAGCTAAATCACGGATAGACACAGTTGACTCACGCCCGTCTGGATATTTGACACTTGCGTACATTGGGTTCACATCAACAAGTTCTACCTGATCAGTTAATGGTTAGTGTATACTAGACCTAACATGCCGCCGCAATAACACTTTGCCCAGGGTCAAAAGCCATGTTGGTAATCCATTTCCTGAAACTAGAACGTCGTTGGAACCTGAAGAAACGCTCATGTGGAGTCTCATTGGTTGCAGTGCATAAGAGTGATCTTATTGAATGCAAAGCCTCGGGAAGCACCATCTCCCAGTGTTGGTTCTTCAAACCATGAGATTCAAATGTTAAACAAACAGCCTTCCAAATAATTACTGGCCTGCCACCCTGGTTCAATACTGCTGAGATAGCGACCTCTGAAGCATCACACTCCACAACAAAAGGAAGGCTCTCATCCACAGACCTTAGAGAAGCACCCGTAAGCTGCGTTTTCAAAGTGTTAAAGGCAGCTAGTGCTGATTCACTCAATGGAAAAGTTTTTGTGTTTATCAAGGGTTGGATTTTATCGGAGAAGCCAGGAATCCATTTAGCATAATATGCAAACAACCCTTGAACTCTTCATAAAGACCCTATATTTGTGGGAGGTGGTAATTCCTGGAGAGGACGTAATCTGTCAGGGTCAGGCCTTATGACATTATTACCAACACAATACCCAAGAACATTGATTGTAGGTACAGACATAACTGATTTAGATTCATTGAGGGTAAGCTTCCGTTTCTGAATAACCTCCAAAAATTTCTTAACATTGCTGTCATGTTCCTCCTGAGTTGATCCAGCTACAGTAATATTATCTAGATATGGGAAAGTGTCTTTAAGACCCTCATCTTCAACTAACTTATCCATAGCTCTCTTAAATACTGCTACTCCATTAGTGACACCAAATGGAACTCTGCAAAACTGATATAATTTCCCTGCACCCTCAAAAGCAGTGTACTTCCTCTCACTCTCTTTAATGCTAATTTGGTGGTATGCACTCTTCAAGTCAAATGTGGAAAACACGTTGTACTTTGCAAGACTGTGCACCATGTCCTCTATCCTTGGAAGGGGATATGCATCTAGTTCTGTGTACTGGTTGATGGTTTGAGAATAATCAATACAAAGTCTCTTTTTGTGCCTGTCAAGTGGATCTTTACAACTACGACCTGTGCTCTCCATGGGGATATGCTTGGTTCAATGATACCTTCAGATAACAAGCGTGATAACTGGTCACTTATAAACAACTGATCATCTTCCACTATAGCGTCTGGATTTAACTGCAATTGGTTTACACTGTTGGGGCAAGTTGGAAACAGTGAAGCTCCTCAATATCAGCTGTTGCCAAGGCACAGTTACTGGTTACCCTTTAAACTTGGTTTATTTCCCCATACTGAAAAGTTACACTCTTGTGCTGCTTTTGAAAATCATGACCCAAGAT
Source organism: Macrobrachium rosenbergii (assembly GCF_040412425.1). Taxonomy (NCBI): domain Eukaryota; kingdom Metazoa; phylum Arthropoda; class Malacostraca; order Decapoda; family Palaemonidae; genus Macrobrachium; species Macrobrachium rosenbergii. The sequence goes on from NC_089761.1 coordinate 725,261, forward strand.
CACATCACAACATAAATCCTTTAAAACCCTAGCTGAACACATGGATAATTCTGATTGACATGACCCAAGTCTACGTAACATACCCAGGGAGCTAGTATTGAAAGATGCTGATGCCATTGAAATCTCCTTGCTTGCAGGAACTACTGTCAGCTTTAGTTTCTGTGCCACTTTCTCACTTATGAAACTATCCGAACTGCAAGAGTCAATTAATGCTTTCAGTGAATGACCATTGACAGTGATGTCTGTAGCTGCATGTGAAAGGTTCTTTGGAAAAGTGGCAGCAAGTGTGAGCAGAGTGGGGTTATACAGTGTAGCAGTAGTGCTGTCAGAAGTCTTAGCCTTGGATCTACAGACTTTGGCAAAATGACCTGTCTTACCACAGTTGTTGCATGTAACAGCACGTGCAGGACAACTACCCCTACCTGTAATGTGGAATGTATTACCACAAAAAATAGCATTTCTTCTTTGACGAATGTGCAGCAGCGACAGTCGAGTCCACAGATGATCTTCTTTCCGCCTCTTCTTTCATTGACTGCGGTTGTTGGTCATCACAAAGGCTGTCCTTGCTGTCCTGGAACTAAAAAGCAGCTGCATGAGGAACAGGCAAGTAAGGCGTGTAGGAATCAGCATTACGCTGGGCAAGATCCAACATACGGGCCTGACTGCCGCCCGCCTCCAGATCCAGGACTTGTTTTCAGCAGGCGCTGATGAATAAATGCTGAGGCAATACCGTTAAACGCATCACGTACCATCTCCTCCCGGTATTGTTCAGCTGTGACTGCCTTAAAGTTACAATCCTTGCTTTAGTTTATGTAACTCTATCAGAAATTCATCAAGGGATTCACCTGACTGCTGTCGCCGGGTTGCCAAAACATGCCTTGCAAAAATCTCGTTCGGTAACAGCGTAAACACTCTCTAGTTTTGCAACGGCACCTTCATACGTAACACAGTCTTCAATGAGTTCCGTACACACTCGGGATACACAGTTCACTAGAGCCCTCAGCTTGTTGGGTGCGCCTCTCCTCTCCTCTATGAAGTTTTGAAAGGTTCGGGTGCCAGTGTTTCACTCCCTTGGGCCGTGGGAGAGCTGGGATCTGTGTCCAGTCGACATGGCTTAACGGCAGCTTAGCCATGACGAGTATATTGTTGAATAAATTGTTATAAGACTGAAACACTTGGTAGCAAACTACAAGCCTTATTCAACAAAAATACCGGCTCAGATCTATAACATAAACAGACAAAATATCTAGCGTTAGTCATACAAACATACAACATAAAACAACTTATGACAAACATAACAGAACAAAATAAACACACGTAAACTTACACATCAACAGAGGAACTGCAAGAGGGAACTACACTCGCCTGTGGTGTGACTGTAACTAACGGTACACAGTGATACCAAGCATGAAAACAGTTACGCTAGTGTCGCCAGTGTACAATAATTACCACACTCCCTATTCTTGAATCGTTAGCGATCAAAAAGCTTGTTCCCTCTTTGAACAATCATTCCTTGTCCACGCCCCTGTATATAGCTTAAACCACACCCCACCTTATGTTTATTGTTTTTCATACAGCAACTGAACTTCGAGGAATAAGGTCTGTTGGTTAAAAATTTTCTATTTCTCTTTTTTTTTTTTTAACAATTTTATTTTAGGTTTACCTTTTTACTGATGTTTTACCTTATCATATTTTATTTGTACATATATCCTAAATCTTCTTGCTGTATTTGTATATTTTACTTTGTAATTTTAGCCTTGAGGATGAGACAAGGATCTCAAACGTGAGGCTTAGCCCTGAATAAAGGAAAACCATGTATAAGCTGTCTGCTTTAGTGCCTTCTTGCTATTTTGCTGAGGAATAGCCTCTGATTTCACACCAATGTATATATATATATATATATATATATATATATATATATATATATATATATATATATATATATATATATATATATATATATAGATATATATATATATATATATATATATATATATATATATATATAGATATATATATATATAGATATATATATATATATATATATATATATATATATATATATATATATATATATATATTATATATATATATATATAGATATATATATATATATATATAGATAGATATATATAGATATATAGATATATATATATATATATATATATATATATATATATATATATATATATATATATATTATATATATATCTATATATATATATATATATATATATATATATATATATATATATATATATATATCTATATATATCTATATCTATATCTAAATCTATATATATATATATATATATATATATATATATATATATATATATATATATATATATATATATATATATATTACTTTGCCATATGCCTCTTCATTGTGGTTAGTCAGCATCAAATGTTTTCAGGCATTTATTGCAAAATGCCTTGGTGTTGTCTCCATCCACTCTGGACAACCAAGGCTGAAAATCCCTCTGTCGAGAGCCACTCCTCCCCTCGGCTTCTGCTTATTTGACATAGAGCTATTACCGAAGAAGGAAAAAAAATTGCATTTTCAATCTGGAGTTATATACCCCGTTCATTGTGTTTCATGCAAGCATTTTTTCCTTTTTCTTCGGGGTCACTATTAGTTTTCTCTTTTGATTTTGAACACAAGTTAAAACTGGCGATTTACTATCACCGATTGACACTTACCACCTTTACCTTGAAGTGGATGTTGGTAACCTCAGACACTATATGTGAACTACGTGTGGTAGACTGGTACTCCTTTCGCCACCAAAACAGGAGGAAGTAAGTTCCCTCAGTGGCTGTCCCACGTTATCACTTCTCATCTTGTACTGGTAGACATTATTTGGTTGTATTCTTATCCTACAGGATAATGAAACCCTACAGTATTTAAACAAAATACTTTATTAACAAATACTCTCCTGGCGAGGGGAAAACAAGCTCCATTTCCAATGTGGATTTTTATTCTATGCTGACGTGGAATTCTCCACATCATATTATAACCACAAGGCATGCTGATTTCACGTAGCAGTATTTTGATGAACTTTATAAATCAACATATTTTACCATTATTTTTCTTTCATTTTTGTTCATATCTCTCTTCCTATTCATGCATCATGTGGGCAACTGTGGATGTAGAAAAAATTTCCACGTTCAGTTGCCAGATGACACAATATTTCTATGCTAGCAGACAAAATTCCACTACACAGCAGCACTGGTGGATTGTGCATGTGCGATAATTACTTCTTCTTCTACCAGGTTTTGATGTTGGAAAACTGGGTTCGGCTTTGCTGAAGATAAGGGAAAGTACCCTTTTATCTTTGAGTCAATTACATACTCCATCACGTGTTATATTGTTTATCATTATGACACAATACCCGACCACGAGACCAGCTAAAGAGAATTCTTTGATGTTAGTGTGGTCACCATGGCACTCTGGTAGGCTGTGGAAGGGTAACTCCTTGAGGATGAAAGAAGCGACTACACTATCAAAAATGTATTATTTTCAAAGGTAATTACAGCACGTACAGTTCTGTACTTTTACAAGATATGATACCCATTCGCAAAGTTACTGCACTTTTCAAAGATGATACCCCTGCAGAAAGTGTTTGTTTAATTTTTTAAGTGATTTATAAGTTTTCATGTTTTGAAGTGTAGAATTGGTATGGAAAATTTGCATTATTTATATTTTTGTATATAAATATGATACAAAGGCAATACAATTACTGTATTGTGCCCATTCGCAAAGTCTTTGTCACTAGGACCTCACACAATCTTGAGATGAGGTTCTTCAGTTGTGCTGGTTTGGTAAAATGAATTCATTAATGTACTAAAACATATCAGAGACATAACTAAGAGTTGTATTAGTGGCATTCTGTGAAAATTGCTTTGTTAACCTTGGAGAAAAGTGCTGTTGCAATCTGTATTACATGTAATTACAACATGTAGGGTACAGTTAGTGTGCTTTTACAAGACATGACACCCATTGCAAAGTTACTGCACTTTTCAAAGATGTGATACCCCTGCAGAAAGCTGATTGCACCTGAAGATGAAGTCAACACTCTCATTGATGTCCACTCTGACCCCCTGACGGATGATGACCTTCTTGAGCTGACCAAGTCAGAAAGTGAAGAGCAAGAGGAATTAGCTAAGAAGAAGAGGAGGACGAGGGTCTTCCAATTGAACATCGTGGAGTAATCATGAGAGCACAACAGCAGGTGCTATCCTATACAGAGTAGAAGAGTAGGATTCACTATTTGAACGTGCTCTGAAAACGAAAAATGGCATAGATTCATCCATGGAGATGTACTGAACCCTCTACACCACTGTGAAAAAATAGCAGCAGCAGAACAAAATAACTTGGCCTTTAATCCGAAACCCAAAACCTTGCAAGAACCCACCCAGAAAGCCCCAGCAGAAGTAGTCCTGGCAGAGAAGAGTCTCCTCTATCTGGAGAAGGAGGGGGGACTCTGAGGAGCTGTTATTCCTCAAGTACTCTGTGCAGTTATATCTCCATCGTCATTCATCAGATTGCACAGCTAATTCATCATCATCTTCAAATCAACATTCATCACTGGTGAGCACCCATGCTTACTGTTTTTTTTTATTACAGTCAGTATTTTTAATGTGCATATTTATTTATCTCTCTCTCTCTCTCTCTCTCTCTCTCTCTCTCACTCTCTCTCTCTCTCCTCTCTCTCTCTACTCTCTCTCTCTCTCTCTCTCTCTCTCTCTCTCTCTCATAGTTAGCGCTCACACATATTTTTACAGCTTATTATTTCTCTGTACATCTTTACTTGTACAGTACATAATTTTAAATCTATTGAATTTTACCCATACCCTCTACAAACATTACATATGTGTTTTCTTTATTTTAGACTTGTGAAGTTTACCTAGGGATGCAAAGAAACCATCTTTGTGAGTGAAAGAAAATGGCATTGCAGACATAGGGTGACATTAGTATATGTACGCACTCACGTATTTTGCGCTTAGTGTAGCAAATACAGTAGCCATTATGATACTGTACTCTATTTTTACGCCCAACCATTTATTTATTTTTTATGGTAATTATAAGCCAACTTTTAAATGAAATTACAGAAACTTTAATTTTATTTAGAAGTTAGCTTAATGCTTTGGGAGCATGATTGAGGTCATATTTAGTGTTTAAACTCTACAAATAAACAATTATTAGCATTTTTAGTGACGGTACCAAGCTTATGTGAATCTTCGCCTTATGTAAGGGGTTCTGGTATCTAACCTTGTGTAAGTTTGACATATTACTGTATACATACATATATATATATATATATATATATATGTATATGTATATGTATATAATAATATATATATATATATATATATATATATATATATATATATATATATATATATATATATATATATATATATATATATTTAAAGTGTGTGTGTGTATGTATGTTATTTTATACCCAAGGTCAGATGGGGTCATAATCTCTTACTGTATCTGTTTTAAGAACAGCATCATATCATCTTAACCTAAGATTCCTGGTAGCGGTGGCCAGCCCTGGGCCAGCAAATTCCATCTCCCTTGTCGACCCCTCTCACTGAATCTATCCTCAAACAAAGGCCTACTGGAATTAAGCACCCAGATATAAAACTAGACTTTATTTACAGATTTAGAAAGTAATTCAGCTTAAAAGCTACGGACATGAAGCTTGGAGTGATTCCACCCCTATAAATGGAAATCATCACTAGAAGAAATTCTGATTCTAAAATGTTGGGTTAATGATTCTAACCAGCAACACTACAGTGACTAACACCCTGAGTCACCAGAGTAAAGTCATAATTATTCTAGACCAAAATAAATGTCATATAGTGTATAAAGAACACCACTTCCAAAATATTTGTCCTCACAGGGAAGGGCTTGGATGCCTGTTAAAGAAACATATCATATATTAAAACCTGAAATGGTGTTTAAATAAATCAATCATAAAAACAGAAAAATGCACAATGAAGAAACAGAACAGGAAATGCATAATGGAGAAACAGAGGAATTTCACTGCGACACAAGTGGGTATTTCCACATAATGTCCAGAAAAGATATAAGTTTTCATGAGTTTTCTTACCCACTTCTGGCCTGATAACAGATCTTCCAGTGGCGATTCTTAAACACTGCACAAGCAAATCATACCTAGCCACAAAGCAAAGTCCTTGCGCTATTGTCTGTTCCTCTGATAATATACCTTTAGAGTGCAACATGCATGCACTCAATCACTTCTCCTGGAAGTGTGAAGCGACACGATTCAGCGTTCGGAAGAATCACACTGTCTCCATGAACTTGGACCATGATTAAGAAAGCACAAATACCAGGTGTCAGATACCCGCGTATCTAACTGTGTAAACCTCAATAACCGAGCATAACAGCACCTACACGGATGTTACTTGGCGGAACAGCCAGCGCATAGGTTGTCCAAAGACATATATATCTATATTTATATGTGAAGTATATATGTATGTATTTGTTATATAAACTTGTTTAACTTATTCTATTTATTTTTATTTTCCTATTTAATTTTTTTTGATTGTATCAGTAACCTAGATGTTTTTGTTTTAGTAGACATAATTCAATAAATAAATGTTAGCCTTTACTATGCTACCTTGTGCTGCTGTTTAGCATTGTTTACATTAAGCCTGGTGTTAAAGCACAAGTAGAAAACAGATTTTAAATGAGTCAGTGAAAATTAATTTGAATGTTTATTTGCATCATTGGTAGTTTTGGTAATGATTGTTTGTGTTTTCTTTTAGAGTAAGTGAAAAGTAGGAAATGAAGTTCACCAAAAAGATTATTTTAGAAATGCATCCCAGCTGATGAGTCCTAGTTATTTGTCATTTGAATAAGATGAGCTGCATGTACTCTCAGGTTGCTTGAAAGTCTGGTCGATTAAGTCAGGGCCATGCACGATTAATGAGGTCAGAGGTCACTTTGCAAGATGCTGTTGCAGTTACAATGATGGAAGCATCTATGAGTGGTCACGTCACTCTCATCACTGACATCAACCCTCTTCACACAGCATTTCCGTCATCTCCAGTTGGAATACAAAAATCAAGGTATACATTGCTTATCTTGGATTGTTTAGAAGATTTTTTGTTTTCCTCAAAATATGCTCTTTTATGAAGCATGGAATTATTTACTTCAACAAATTGTTTTCTGCTGTGTATTTTCAGAATTGCAATGTAAAAAATCCCAGATGGACTTTTCTACTCTTGAAAAAATAATATGATGAACTTTTTATGAAATCTGAGTTAATTTTTTTTAAGTTATTTTCCAAATGTTCCTCTCTTTTTCTCAGCTGATTGACTTGCTGTTTCTGTTCCTTTAATTTAAGCTCTTTTCTCTGCTTCTCTGCTGCCTCTTTTTCTTACTGTCCTCTGCAGGCTATATTTTGCTGATCATTCACACAAACTCAGTTCATCTTTTTAGGTCTTGTCTCCCAGCCCAGTCAAGCGAGTTTTGAAGCCATGCTGCCACGCTGTCACTTCTTTTACCCACCTTACAGGCTGGTAATTGCTAAAAAAATGATCAAATGACTTCAATTTTTTTATCTTGGAAATGTTGCTAAATCCTATAAGAAAATGTAGGATATAAGAATATCTTATAACTCATGGTAGGAAGTAGCTAATGGCTATATAAGGGTACAGTTAAAACATTTACTGAAAGGATAACATATAAATTTATTCAGAATATACTTCACAGTGTTTTCACTTTTTTACTGAATGTAACTTGTTGAGACATTGTTTAGTTTTCTCTATATTGGAAACAGCTCTTTCTTGGCGGGTAAGGTGATTCTTTCTCCAAATCAATCTGGGATTTATATTTCTGTATAAGCTGCCGAAAAGGCGTGAGTTGGCTGCCTTCTGTTGATTGACTGACTGTCCTTGGTCATATATAACTGGGTGCCTTCAGCCTTCACTTGAATTCTAGCCTATTCCTTGTGATACCACTTGGCAAAAGTTGTGTAATTGTGACTGATTCGGGCTGTCTGGAAATGTCTTGAGAAAAACTGCTTATATAAAACCTTTGAAATGCTTATCAACATGCATGTAAACACATTATACTGTACTGTAGATTAATACAACTCCAGTGACACTTTAATACTACACACTTTTACAAACTAAACTTATGTACAAAATTAATATATACTATAACAAATGAATCTCGAATGTAAGAGAACTTTGTTGGGTTTGGGGGTGAGGCTAGGGAACAAGAAAAAAATGACAGTCTCATAAATTATACTTTGACAATAATCCTTGTGTTATGTACCTGCAAAAAATAATAAAATAACCACTTCTATAATCCCTGGATTAAATTGCATTCTTTCTCTATGATCATCAATGAAAAGAAGTAAAGTGGAACTATTGTAATTATATAAAATTCTCTGTAACATAAGTCAGCCATAACTTGATGCACTACTGCATTACAGGCCATCGTTATTTTTGGTAATTTCTAAAGAAGTTCATGTTCTGTTCAATGTATCTTCCTCAGAAGATGATTTCTTCCTAGCACAGATGTAAATTAGTTGATCGGCTGCCACCCCTGTTAGGAAGCGTAAGTACTGTATCATGATACAATGGTGAATCTCTCACAGATAAAAATGGCAGGACTGCTGAGAGCCTCATTGATTCTAAGCATCTGCCCTTGATTTATTATACTGTTATACTGGTTCCCGGTCTGGATGTGGTCTCCAGATATTTTTCTTAACATTGCAATACATAGTAGATGGCTGTCTCATGGTAGTGGCCACTGCCTAGTTCACCTAAAATCAGCAACCACCTCTCCTGGATTATCCACTAAAAGGAAGCTGATTGGGCCAAGTTCTCCCCAAGGTGTTAAATTAGATCATAAATTTCAATCCTTTGAGGCTTATATAGAGACATACAGCTACTTGAAGGACAGAAATTACCAGAAGTACTAATGAAGTGCAGTATCTAAAACAGGGAGACCAGTGTCTCCATGGCAGTACAAAATATATGACATTGAGAGAGAGACCAGCAGTGTGTGTAGTAGGTTGGTAATATACTAGCTGCCTGTTGAGATACTACCATTAGGGAGATTAGGTCCTTCTGGGATAGCCAGTATAATCTGTTGTTGCATCTCTTTTTGATCACAGACTTTTCTATGCCTACACCAATGCAGAATAAGTCTGGCACACTCATTATATAACTTTTACCATTGACACGCTTGACATGCTGAGTACCCTACACTTCTTATCATTTCAATCTGCCCTTTTTCTTCTGTTGTAGAAAGAGACTCACTAGTCTGGTAGGCATCTCTTCTAGGAGAAGGTCACTTCAAAATAAACCACTGTTCTTCAGTCTTGGATGGTGCCATAGCCTTTTACCTAGGTCTTCCACTGTCTTGGATTGGGGTTCCATTGCTTGTTCTTGATGGGTGTCGTCTCACTCAGCTGCTTAGTTTAGTTTTGGCTAATTTTTTCTGCTCATGGGCATACTTTTCAGTATTTTACATATGCATATTGTTCCTGTTACTGATTTTGTTAAGTTTGCTAATATTCCTTTATGCTTGTTTACATGTTGACTTTTGTAGGCAATATTAATCCTGGTCTAGAATCAGCCATAGGGTAATACTTTATTTGTTGTATAAATAATGTCCATGGATTATGTAATAAAAGGACATAGATGTTGCTCCTGTCTATTTTGATATCCTCTTTGATCCTGAAACTCTTTTGTCAGGTTTGCAACTTATATTAGAATTGTTGATTCCAGGGGTTTAAGCCAGTTTTTCTTAAGTGTAATGCCATTCCAAGGGCCCCTTGAATAGTTCTGTATGTCAGAGAGGTTTCTCATCTCATAGACCACTGTATGCGTGTGGATTTCATGAAACACAGAGTAGTTAAAGTCAACAGGAGACTGTTTTTTGTTAGCTGTAGGAGTTTGGATTTGGATGACTATTTGTGGTTTGTGATTACTAAAGAGGCAATAGTTCAGGAAGCTGACTTCAAGGCTTATTTCAATTTTGTTGGCAGTTACATTGCTCATCACACTGGATGGCTGGGCTCAGTTGCTGCCACAGATAATCATGGTGTTGCTGCTTTAGTTGTTCCCTATTACTGAATGTGAGCAGTTAATAAATGAACCCACACACCAGTCCCAGCTGTATCTTGACCTTGTATTCACAGATCCTTACAGGATTGTATTTTTTGAGTAGGTTTTGGAGTGGGCTCATCTTATCATAGTTTGATTAAGGTTGGTGTAGAGGTTAGTGTGGAGATGAATCAGTTTGTTCCTGATGTTACCTTTTCAAGAAAAGTATACTTGAAATCCTAGTCCGATTGGGGAGGGTATTCACTGTGATCTTACTGAGGCTCAGGTGGGTGATATTTATATACTCCATATTGTGTTCAATGATCTTCTCAAGACTCTTACAACGGGTATCTGAGGAAATTCATTCTAAATTCTTTGAGTTTAGTCTTAAAGATAAGCTGAATGTATAGTACATAAACTTGCCTACCATGAAGCTTATTATTTATGGAAGAGGAACAGGTTCGATCAGAACTTATGGTGTAACTTCATTGACATCGAAAGTAAGCTCAGAGAGCTGAGAGAAGGTATAATAAGGGTGTAGAAAATCTTGCTCTCAGTGGTGGTGACCATAAGTAATTTGGTCTATTCTCAAGTTATCACTCTTTGGAGGTTGATTCAAACATTCTTCCTTATTTAGGATCTGAAAGAATTTATATTTTCTTCTAAAGAGAAGCCCAGAACTTTTGGCTCAAGTCTTTATGAGCATTGCTAGTAAATGTTACCATGACCTGCTTTCCAGAGGCTAGTTGTATTCTGACTTTCTTCAGATCTAGAAGTCAAAACTTTGCTTCTAGGAGCTTGACAGTTATAGTGAGATAGGTCCTAATGGGAACTTTCCGATCTTTTGAATAGACTGCTGATTTCCAGTGCTCCCAAGGTTAATACTGTTGTCAAGAGGTTAACTGGACTTGATTTTCCTTCTGTTTGGAAGGAAATATTGCTACATTACCTACAGTGAGGACTAAGTCTGTCCTCATGCCCCTCAGATATAGGCTGAGTTCAATTACCACTGTTTAGCCAAGAGTTTTGAAGCTGCCTCTAAGTGTCTTTGTAGGTTTTTTGAAGGTAATAACTTTGCTACCAGCATCACAGTTTGCATTTCACAAAGTCCTTGGTACTTGTGTTGCACTGTTGTCAGTATCTACTATCTTGCAGGATGCTCTTGATGAGTGTAGAACACGTGAGGTTAGTTTAGATTTTAGTGCAGCCTTTGACTTCAACAGGCGTCAGCTCGCCGAAAGAAAAACAAGCAAAAACAAAAAGGTAACAACCCACTAAAGGGAACAATCGGCAAACGATTGTTCCTAACAATATATATATATATATATTTATATGGTTTTTAGCTGTGGGTCTTGTTAGATCAAGGAGTTATACTAGGGATATTACGCAACTCCCTTAGGTAACACAGTATCTGGACTCTGGCCTTGAGGCAGCTAAAAAACATATACATCAAACTACGGCTGAAGGTCTACTTCAAGAGGGGAGTGATTAGGTAAACTCTGGTGTTTAACTTAATTAATTATATTTACAAAAGAAAACACATATCAGAAGAATGGTAGCATAAATTTTTGGGACAGGCAAGCACGGTCCTGTGATACAAGATGAAAGAGCAAATGACTGGGGATTTGCTTGAGGAAACACAATGGGATGCCCGCTTAACAGGTTGTTGCAAATATTGTAGTGGGGCCACTACACACACAAGATAATGCACAGAGCCACAGCTGGCTAACTCCTAATCTGTAATTGAAACACTTATGGTTACTTAACCGCAAATGTCAATTTAATTAAGGAATCGAATTCCAATTCCGATAACTCGAATTTTTAGAATTACGTTACACTTCGCATCAATGCTTTGCAAATTAAACAGCACAAATATAAAAAAAAATTAAGTATATGTTAGTTTAACCACACCACTGAGCTGATTAACAGCTCTCCTAGGGCTGGCCCGAAGGATTAGATTTATTTTATGTGGCTAAGAACCAACTGGTTACTAACGCGGGATCTACAACTTCTTGTGAATCAGACCATTACTCTTGAAGAAATGAAAATCTATCACCAGAAATAAGTTCCTTTAAATTCTTCATTGGCGGTCGGAGAGTTGAGCACAGATGGCATAGCGTGTAGCGAAACTCTACCCACCCCTCCAATGAAGTACTTACACACAAATATAAAAAGCAATACAGGTCTCACTGTAGGTATATCGCACTATGAAAAGAAAAGCAGAAAAATAGTTAGAGATGCATAGGGGCATGACTAAGAAAAACCTTAAATCCGTTACTTTACCTTAATCAGAAGATGAAGTTCCTCATCTTATGGGGCCAGTGAGAGGGAGGGCAAGTGAATAATTTCACAGCAAAAAAGATACTCTGTTCCTGCCAGGTTAATGGAGCAAGGGACAGGACATCAGTCTTAGAGCAGGTTCTAATCAAATCTAAGGTCAAGCATGTCCTTCATAGACCTTTTACAACTTCCTGGGATTATGTTTTCGCTCATCCTGGGTGGTGCTGGTGTTGCACAACCGCATGGCAATGCTGGCAAGTATGGCTGAAGTTCCAAGATGGCTCTAGGCACATACTCAATTCCCTGCCTCGGGTGACGATTTACTCCGACCAGGTCAGCACCTGGAGTTTAAGGATTTTTACCAGCACTTGAACAAAAAGAGATTAAAATGGTTTTCCCCCAAAGGCAGTGGTGAGAGAGAGGTTTTATAGAGGTGAATTGTGCCTACAATGAAACATAATAAAATAAATGAATTAGTTGCATATTCCTTATTTCATTTGACTTACTGACTGGTGAGATGGCATAGGAGAGTATACTCTTGACAATATATATTGTTTATATACTGCTTATAATATATATATATATATATATATATATATATATATATATATATATATACCTATATATATTATATATAATATATATATATATATATATATATATATATATATATATATATACTATATATATCTCTATATATCTATCTTATCATCTATACATACATACATATACAGGCAATCTGGTTATCTGCTGAGTTCAGTTCCCAACAAGTGACAATAACGAAAATCAGCGTGTAAGTGCCCGATCTGATTTGTGGAACTGGTATATCAAACTGATAACGTTGATGGGCAACGCCAATAGTGAGGATCAGCGCTGATAACCAGGGGGTCAGCGCCGATAACAGGGGATCAGCGCCGATAACGGGATCAGCACATATGGGTGCCGAAAATCCAGTAATCGTCGTCACTAGACAAGTGCCGTAAAACTGGACTGCTGATAGTCGGGGACTGCCTGTACAGACAGTCTCTGGGTTACGATGGGCTCGGCTTACAACGTTCTGAGTTTATGACGCTTTTCAAATATATTCATAAAAAAAATATTTCCCCGGTTACAATGCATGTTACAGGTTTACACGCTGACAACGCTGATCCGACGGGAGAAATTTGGCTCCAGAATGGCAGAATGGTCAAATTTTGGAGGTCTTTTGTTGAAAAACTCAATATAAATGTAGGATACATTGTTTTCAAAGACACCCAAGGATTAAAAGTAAGGTTTTCTTACGATTTTCTATGGTATTTCGGGTGACGCCAGTTCGACACCGATCGGAAAAAATATGCATCCAAACTGTCAGGCTGGTCAATATTTGGAGGGTTTTGTAATGAAAAACTCAATATAAATGCAGGATACATTGTTTTCAAGACACCAAAAAGATTTAAAGTAAAGTTTTCTTATGATTTTTGAGGTATTTTGGATGATGATTTGGAGGGTTTTTATTGTGAAAAATCTCACAATAAAAATGCAGGATTAAAAGTAAGGTTTTCTGACGATTCTCGACGGCAATATTTCAGATGACTCGGTCCAACGCATATGACGGAAGAAAATTCACATTTGCGGATTTTTTCACAGAGCAATTTCACTAATTAGTGATTTTTAATTTATTTTCCTAACTAAATGTATTTTTTATGATAAAAATTTTTTTTACTAATTTTAAAATATTAGTATTAAGGTAACCACAGCAAAGTAGCAATAAAAGTTAAGTTAAAATCCCGTGAAATCATAAAACTGTTTCATGAATAATTTCACTCTTTTGAGATTTAAGTAAGGCCAACTGCCCATATCTCTCTCTCGCTCCCCAAATAATTCATGAATAATTTCACTTTTGAGATTTAAGTAAGGCCAACCGCCCATATCTCTCTCTCTCTCTCTCTCTCTCTCTCTCTCTCTCCCTCCCCCCAAATAATTCCACTCTTGATATAAGTAAGGCCGACCGCCCGTATCTCTCTCTCTCTCTCTCTCTCTCTCTCTCTCTCTCTCTCTCTCTCTCTCTCTCTCTCTCTCTCTCTCTCCCCCGAATAATTCCACTCTTGAGATATAAGTAAGGCCGACCGCCCGTATCTCTCTCTCTCTCTCTCTCTCTCTCTCTCTCTCTCTCTCTCTCTCTCTCTCTCTCTCTCTCTCCCCGAATAATTCCACTCTTGAGATATAAGTAAGGCAGACCGACCGTATCTCTCTCTCTCTCTCTCTCTCTCTCTCTCTCTCTGTACTGCATATATCCTTCAAAGCAATATGGATTGCTGTATATATAAACATAAAAATATACTAAGATCCCATCATTGGTTGTGTGACAATTTTTCTATTGCTTTGCGTAGGCTTCATGATGAGGCTGATATTGGCTGAGGGATTAGAAGGAGCTAATAACAGAGCTTAGCAACCCCCTTCTCTCCATGGCGATGCGTATTGGCTGGAAGGGACTGACAGTAATGTGATGGCAGTAGCTAACCCCACCTCCCCCTCTTGCCCTCCTTGATGATATGCCAATACAATCCCCTCCTCCCCCTCTCCCCCCTCCTGGATGATATGATATTGGCAGGAAGGGTGGGATTTTAACCAATCACAAAGCTTGTACCTCACAGGCTTTGCACACACTAAAAGGAGGGTGAGTAGAATTTTCTCTCTCTCTCTCTCTCTCTCTCTCTCTCTCTCTCTCTCTCTCTCTCTCTCTCTCTCTCTCTCTCTCTCTCTCTCTCTCTCTCTGAGATAAGAGAGAAGAGAGAGAATGACGGTACAAGAATTTTTTAACAAATTTGTGGGAGATGGTGAGGACTAACCACATTTGTATGATAAATAAATGACTTACCTAATAATAAGTGCTGATTTTCAAATAATAACATTAAATAATAATAATAATAATAATAATAATAATAATAATAATAATAATAATATACTGTATTTACAACATTTATCCATTTTTAAAGTAAATTATTTCAATTTTTAAACAAAGAATTATCACACCCTGTCTTTTGCCCAAAGCTTTGAAGCTATGCGGGAGGATGGAACTGTCAAATATGACAAATTACTTGACATTGGTGACCAAGGGTAGAAGACCTCTCTCTCTCTCTCTCTCTCTCTCTCTCTCTCTCTCTCTCTCTCTCTCTCTCTCCAAAAGATAGAATGAGAAATGGATAGATATATTATAAATAAATACTTAGTTCAGTCCTTCACTCTCAGGAGAAGATGCAGCTAATTTGAGTTTCTTTACCTATGCACACTGTGTGTGTGTGTGTATGTGTATGTTCATAGTGTTTTAAAAATGCGTAGTAAAGGTAGTATTACATCTTTGGAAGACAAAGAAAAAATTTTTATTGTTGTTGTCAGTTCCAGTAAAGAGAAATGGATTAACATTCCTCTAGATATAAATTTGATAGACCTCTCTCTCTCTCTCTCTCTCTCTCTCTCTCTCTCTCTCTCTCTCTCTCTCTCTCTCTCTCTCTCTCTCTCTCTCTCTCTCTCTCTCTCTCTCTCTCTCTCTCTCTTTTGCCGTGCCAGCACAGAATGGCTGAGCGTGAAGTCATAGTGAGTAATTCATTCTCTCTCTCTCTCTCTCTCTCTCTCTCTCTCTCTCTCTCTCTCTCTCTCTCTCTCTCTCTCTCTCTCTCTCTCTCTCTCTCTCTGGCTGGAAAAGGGTGCTAATGTTAAGATGATCTTAGTGACCAATAATAATATAATTTCAAAGATTATCTGTTAATAATAGGGTAATAATTTAAACTATATTTGATGTAGGATGATACTTAGTAAAAATGGGAGCTTTGTAGTTCTGTGAAATTCAAGTCTTTTCTGGTAGTGGGCAGTCTCTCTCTCTCTCTCTCTCTCTCTCTCTCTCTCTCTCCTCTCTCTCTCTCTCTCTCTCTCTCTCTCTGGCTCCCAAAACAGCAGAATGGTAAATTTGGAGGGTCTTTTATATGAACTCAATAAAAATGCAGGTTACGTCATTTTCCAAGATACCCCGAAAATTAAAAGTAGGTTCTGTTCACAGGTTACCGACCCAGGGCGTGGTGTCAGAATGGGTTACGTCGTAAACCAGAGACTGCCTGTATCTCTTGTATATGTGTATATATATATATATATATATATATATATATATATATATATATATATATGTATATATATTTTGTTATGAACTCCTTTATTAATGCAATAGCCACAGCAAATCTTCATTTATATTATGCAGATTCACTTCTCAGAATCAGTTGCCAAAATAGACAAGATTCGGACAAAAAAATAGCACAGATCTCAAGCAAGAAGCGACATAGGAGAGGGAGGAAAGCAAACCAAGATAAGCATAGCAATTAATTTAGTAACAATAAGTAAGCCAAACATTACAAAGGCGTCCCCAAACTGATCAGGGACAGGAAAACTCACTTTAAACAAGCCTCAATCACTACCACCATTCTCTAGATAACTGTCATACCCAGTAGAATAGAAGAACTGTTAGGTGAAATAACACTTTTGATCAAGTCGGAGATTTTGCATGTCACTCGATAGAGAGGCATAAGAGGGAAAAAAAATAATCCTTAAACTGTATTTGTGGTAATATAATCGTATGTCAGAAATATCATAGTTCACTGAAAATATAAACATTAAATAGCTTGTTGCTTCGTAAATCTGTCCGTAGGCAGGGTTTCACATCAAAGAAAACACTCGGGAAAAAAACTGCGGAGGTGTTGGATAATGATGGTCTGGCGATGACCCAACAATCCAGTATGGCGAGTATCGATATTAATATAACAAATAGCGAGAAGAATTATATGAGTAAATCTCACCCTTCTTCGAACTCAGAGGGCCTCTGGCGACTCCAGGAGACAACGCCATCTGCACTCTCGTGTGGCAAACAGATTACGATACAGCTGACTCAAGGTGAAGGTATAAGGCAGACCTCCAACACTGCAACTCAGCACAGGATACTGTCGTAGGGCGTGCTACGATATTCTGGGACCACGACCGGCAAGACCCTTGATAATATTCAGAGGTCAGCGGTGCACAAAAATATAGCAGGGTGGCGAGATCTCCTCTCAGTGGAATAAAGCGTAATCCTTTTCGTTAGAGCGGGCAGGAATCTGCGTCCAGGTCGGGAAGGCGGAGAACAATAGGGAAACTAGCGAGAACCAGCAAAAGACCGTAGAACAAACAGCACTCAGCTCGTTGAATATGAAGGATAAAAACAAGCGGGTGAAAATACTACAATACCAAATATGATAACACCTCAAGAGGGGGAGCTAAAGAAAGCCCAACATCAGCTTTATAGGACTTTTAAAGAAAGTGAACATTTACGTTAAAAATCAATGAAATAATTCAAGAGATTATGATAGCTCCCCTCTATAAGGAAAAAAAAATAATTTATTATTTTTTTTTTTAATAAGACTAAGCAAAAATAATTCTACGACAAACAGGACCAAAAAAATGTATATCCCTATTCTAAAACAAGAATAAATGTTTATAAATCAGAAAATAACACATTTGAAAGAAAATATCTGAAAAAAAAGAAGGCAGTTATCTTTTCACGGAGTTCTCAAAACTTTCAGTAAAAGCGACCTTGAAGGACGTCAGGGACCATTGTAGACCCAACAATATGCTGAATAGATAAATCCATCTCCTGGGTAGACTCCAGCGTAAAAATCGTTGGTTTTCTTTGCATTTATTGATGAAGACCAGGGTTGTGGTCTGTGTATACCTTGTCCGGGCCTACAGAGCGGACAAATGAACCTCAAAGTGCAGAATGGCCTTAGGTGGCACAGGCCTCCTTCTCAATGGTAAATCTATCGCCTGTCTGCTTGAAAAGTTTCTTGGAGTAATAGGCGATGGGATGCGATGTTCCGTCGTGATCCTCCTGTGAAGTACAGCACCCTAAGCTAAATTAAGCTGGCGTCAGTGGCTAAACAAAAAGGGAAAGAAGTCGAGATGACATAAAAATGAAACACCAGCGACTTTAACCTGTCAAAAGGAACACTGACATTCATTAGTCCACATAAATTTGATATCTTTCTTTAACAAATTCAGTCAAGGATTGAAAGCTAAATCTGCAAAATTTTTAATGAACCTCTGGTAATAGCCTACCATTCCTAAGGAAACGCTAATGTCTCTTCTATTCTTAGGTGTTAGGAAGACAAATAATCAGCGATTAACACTTTGGACAACTCTGAGCCAATCTCATTACTTAAGATAAACAACCTTAGCCTGAGCAAATCGCTCTTACTCAAATTGATTACTAAACCCGGCCTTCCTCAGCACCTTAAATAATGCTCTAATTCTTTTAACATAGGTTTCCCCAGTCATCGAATATCTGACCAAATCATCTATGTAAACCACACAATAGCCTTCAAATTGCAGTAATATAATTCATCAGTAGATTCGGAAAGGTGGCGACACCATTGCTTCATACCAAAAGGGCATGACCTTGCATTCATAAAGACCATCACCTGTTACAAATGGTACCAACGCACCGGGGAAAGACCAACCTGCCAATAGCCTTTAAGTAAATCAAATTTACTTATATGGCGTGCTCAACGCCAATGGAAGTTGGCCACAATCCTCCACGAGGCAAGGGAAGGAATCCCAGTCTTGGTTGTAGTGGTACACCTTACGATAGTCAATGTAAAGTCTATGCTGACCACCCTCCTTGACCAAGACCACAGAAGGGGAGCTCAAGGGCTGCAGCTTGGTTCAATGAGGTCATGATCCAACATATACTTTCCTCCTCTTTGACTATCTCTTTTTTGGGAGTTCAACTATCTGGGACATGTTTGATGGTAGACATCTGTATCAACATCATGTTCAGGACACCTGTCAGCTACAGATGTAGATCTGAAAGAGGTCTTTATATTCTCAGCAGGTTAATTAAAGAAAGAGGCCTTATTAGTGTCACAAATGCTTTGAAATTTGAGACTCAGATTTCTTGGAAATGTCAGAGGTATTGCAATCCCATGGGACTTATTGTTAATCTGTTGCCTGAAAAGGTTCACTTTCATATCCTCTACATCACTACATCTCGACATTCACTCGTCCATCTGTACCTTTATCCCTATCAATAAATGACAATCATGTATATGACAAATCTAGTCTTCTTGCCTTTTCGGGTCAATATAATCAAATAATTGACATCATTGATTTTCTTCAGTACCTTCAGAGACATGAAGAATTGTGCCTTCAATGGATTTCCCGGCACTGGAAGTAAAACCAACACTTTGTCACCTTCACTAAATTGTCTCTGACGAGTACCAACATCATAATTATTTTTCATTGTAGCCTGAGCCTCTAACAGGTGTTCTTGAGCAAAGGAACGTATTCTATAAAGCTTCTCCTGTAAACCTGAAAGGTAATCAACTATATTAATATTAGGATTATCACCCACCCAGGTTCCTTACACAGCATCCAGGGTCCGCCACTATGTCCAAAAATCCAACTGAAAGGGAGAAACCAGGACTCGTTGAGAGGTAGTATGGCAAACAACGCATCTGACAACTCCTTATCTAATCATTACCGATTCATAACAAAACTTTCAACACAGATTTCAGAGTCTGATGAGTCTCTCTACCCTGACATGACTCTCTGGATGATGGGAAGGCGTGCGTGATTAATCCCAGATCCAGACATTCTTTTTGAAATATTTACTGGTAAATTCGTGCAGTCGCTTTGAGAATAACCTTCAGGAAACCAAACCTGCATTGAAAAAAACCAGCAAACTATAAAATTTTCTCGCCCTTATACTCCGCCAGAAGGCATGCCAGGGAAGCGTGACATCCCTATCAATGATTGAATCTACTCGTACACCGGCAGCGTCCGCGATAAGGACCAACTACGTAATAACAACTTCCCTGAGCGGTTCTCCTAGGCGGGATCGAATAAGAGGAGCTTTAGGTACTTTCAAATTCGGCTTCCCCCGCGAGTTGACAAGTCTTACCAGGATAATACATGGCGTTCCGCGATCTCTCATACCAGACCAAAAGAAATACTCAGCCAATTTCTGAAAAGTTTTCCGTCTAAAGTGATAAACTAAATTATTTTCGCAGCCAAATATAACAGTTGCACGATATTTAGTGGGAACTAACAACTGTTCTTAACCTCTGTCTGATCGGCAAGAACTCCCACCAACCTGCTGATGCGTGCTTCAAACCCCTTCCTTAACGAATGCGGGTTTCGTTAAATCCTCATGGTCACCAAACACAATATTGGAAAACTCTTCGTACTGTTCTTTCTTGAACGCCTTCGCATCCCACGACACATCATTAAATACTAAATTAGGGCTACTACTACTACTACTACTACTACTTCCTGTCACAAAGTCAGTCCTTTGTCGATCAACTACCTCTAAATCCACATTAACATCCTCGAGATCAACCTCTCGGGCTCTTGCTCGAGAATCTGTAGAGCGGGTTAATTTCAGTCACAGACAAGTGAGAACACATCATTATCACTACCTAACGCTAAATCAATACCCAAAATTAGGTCAATACCAGGAACTGGCAACTGTCCACTATTGCCAGTTTAGCAGTTCCTTTGAAAATCTTTATTTCCAAATACACTTCCTCCAAGGGAAAAGATGAAAAAAAAAATCGAAAATCCTCCCAGGACAACAAACTCAGAATTAGAGAAAACAAACCTCCTTGGCGGAACCTTCTGATCGCTTGATTACGCGCCGCACCGGTGACCACGCCAAAATTTTAATTTGTATGTAAACACTTATCGCTATTAGTAGACACAGTTCCATCGATATATACTTCTCAAATTTTAGTCCTTTGTTTCCTTTCATTTTCAACTCTTGAAACGACCTAATTTTTCCTAAGTCACTAAATCTATGGGTTGAACGTTCCTCTCGAGGTCTCGCCTCCGTGCAAAACAATTAGATTTTACATGGCCAGGCTTGTTACAATAATAACACTTCACCTGGTTTGATACAGCCCCCTTCTCCTCATACAAATCCTTATTGGCAAATTTACTGTTCACAAAACTATGAGAATTCTCACTACTACTACCGTTTCTACGCCTACTGCTAAATCTACCACTATTATTATTGTCAGCAAATCGCCTCCCCGACGACTGGTTATCAAACACATAGTCTGAAGGAACTTCCCTTTGGCCATTATCATTCCTCAATGGTTCCTCCTTATCGTGAAGCGTATTCGCCGGAGGACACAGCCAATTCCTGAAGCGAATCAATTTTCAATTCCACTCCAGATGAACACGCATCCCATGACTCAAGTGCCTCTTAAACTCTTCGGCCAAAACAAGCTCCTTAAATTTCTCATACCCGTCAATCTCTTTTGACTTCAACCAGTCATCAAGGAATTGAGTTTTCTTTCTGGCAAACTCGACATACGTAACCCCCGAATCTTTTTTCAAGTTTCTGAACTTCTGCCTATAAGCCTCGGGGACCAAATCATATGCTTTCAAAATTATCGATTTAACAGAATCGTAATCTGATGACAAATCTTCATTTAAAAAGTATTATAGACTCTCTGAGCCTTCCTATCAGACGACACTGTACTTAAAGTTGTCCACATATCGCGACAATCGAGCTTTTAGCGATCGCTCAAATGGAAATAAATTCGTAGCATCCTCCTCGAAAATTGAGGAACGAGCTTAGACCGAAAAGTATATGCGTTAGCTTCCTCAGCTACACCTTTCAAATCGGGATTACTGCCACCACCACCACCTTGCTTTAAAACTATTTGGAGTTTAAGCTGCCTCCAGCTAAGTGAGCCGCTCCTTGGTCCTCTCCTCGGCTTGCAACTCCAAAGCCTTAATTTCTAACTCCTTTATGCGAGACCTGTTCACTTAATATTTCAATCTACTATCACCGCCAACCTCTAAACTCTCTTCAGCAGCTTCTACATCTGCATACTCCCCCTTCCTTACTTTCTTTTTCCATTTCTTCCTCTTTATATATCTCTAGCAGCCTTAACCACCTCAAATAGAGGTGTCCCTTTTTAACCTCTGTGGTTAAACCTAGATTCAAGAACTCCGCTACTAAGTGCTGGTCCCTCTTTTAACTCATTGCAAGTTACTTTCCCAATTTGGGTCAGAAAGGAAACTGAAAGCAGCTAACTCCTCGACTTCAAAATAATGCATGATTAACTACTAACTAGGGATCTAAGCCTAACAACTCAAATTAGTTCACTGATTTGAACACCTCTCCAAGAGTCCTCCTACTTAAGTCTGTGTTTGTCCAATGAAATATCCTGGCAAGGTCGCCAAAATTTGTTATGAACTCCTTTATTAATGCAAGAGCCACAGCAAATCTTCATTTATATTATGCAGATTCACTTCTCAGAATCAGTTGCCAAAATGAACAAGATTCGGACAAAAAAATAGCACAGATCTCAAGCCCAGAAGCGACTACTCAGTAGAGGGAAAACAAACAAAGAACAAAAAACTCAATAATTAATTTATTAAAAATAAGTAAACTTGAATATTACACAGGAACGTTCCCCGAAAAACTGATCTAGGGACAGGAAAACTCGCTCGCAAACAAAACCTCAGTCGCTACCGTCATTCTCCTAGCTAACTATCATATCCAGTAGAATAAGAAAGAACTAGGAGGAGGTAGAAAGCAACACTTGTTCAAGGCGAGATTTCAACTACCTCACGATAGGAAGAGGCATAAGAGAGAAAAAATATCCTTAAACCTAATATTTCCAATATATAATAAACAATAACAAGGAAACCATCACCGTTTCACTGAAGAAAATATATGAACATTAAATAGCTTATTTAGCTAAGTAAATCTGTCAAGTAAGGCAGGGTTTCACATCAAAAACACTCGAGGAGAAAAACACGGGGTGAGCGAGGATGATGGTCATGGCGATGACTATAAATCCAGTATGGCGGTATCGATATTAATATAACAAATAGCGAAGAATTATATAGGTAAATCTCACCCTTCTTCGAACTCAGAGGGCCTCCTGGCGACTCAGGAGATATGCATCACAGCACTCTCATGTGGCAAACAGGTTGACACAGCACAGCTCAAGGCAGAGTGCAGGCAGACCTCAACACTGCAACTCAGCACAGGATACTGTCGTAGGAGCGTGTTACGATATTCTCGGGTTCAAACCGGAAAGCAGAGATATGATAATATTCAGAGATCATGAGTGTATAAAAATATAGCAGGGTGAAAGCGAGATCTCCTCTCAGTGGAGTTAAATCAATCATTTGGTCGACGGGCAGAATCCCGTCGAATTAGGGAAGGCGGGAGAACAATAGGGAAACTATGAACCAGCAAAGACCGTGGAACAAACAGCACTCCGGCGTTGAATATGAAGGATAAAAACAAACGGGTGAAATACTACAATACCAAATGATAACACCTCAAGAGGGAGCTAAGAAAGCCCATCAGCTTTATAGGACTTTTAAGAAAGTGAACATTTACGTTAAAAATCAATGAAATAATTCAAGAGATTATGATAATATATATATATATATATATATATATATATATTTATTTATTTATTTATAAAATATATTAAACCCCCTGTATTCGTAGGGGATGCATACCGCACCCCTCCACGAATACTTAAAACCCCCTCTAAAAACACTTAGAACTGCTTATACCTGAGTATTTTAATAGTTTTATCATAAAAGTGCATTTACTCATGAAAATGTTATGAAAATAAAGTAATTAGGGAATAAATATTTCTCAGTGAAAAATACGGCGAATGGGCGAATTGTCCTTGAATAAAGGGTAGATACGTTCCACTGAGAAATCCGAGAATACGTGAGTCCGTGAATTGTGAAGGCAGCTAAAATACGGGGGTTTACTGTACATACATACATACATATATACATACATACATATATATATATATATATATATATATATATATATATATATATATATATATATATATATATATATATATATATATATATATATATATATATATATATATATATAAACATACACACACACACAGGCAGTCTTTAGGTAATGGCGGGCTCAGTTAATGGCGATCCAGTTTTATTGGGCTTGTCTGGCGATGAAAATCGGCAATTTCCGGCTCCGAAAATTGCTGATTTCACGTATCGTAACTGATCTTTTATACCTAACAGGCGTGATATTAAAATAGTTGTTTTTTAGGTTGCAGTGGCCTGAAAAATCGCTGATTTTTGGTTAGCGGCAATTTTCGGTTATCATCACACCCTCAGAACGGAACCCCTGCTGATAACTGGGGACTGCCTGTATATATAAAAGGAAAGGTTGCCATGAAAGCCCTTAGTTATAATAATGTTACTTTATTTCACACAGTTAAAGCAGGGGAAATAAATCACGACTGGTATGCATCCCAGCAAGGCAAATGCAACAATACAGTTAAACAAGCCTCACAATTAACTGGCTTTCAGAAAGAATGGTAATTTTACACAGTAATAACACTAATGGGAGCCAGTGGCTCGAGAGTACAAGATTTTACTATCTGGTAATCAGCTGCAGAGGCAGGTGTCTTGCAATGTTGAATTAATTGCCCCTCTAAGCAGATTCTCACAGGCAGGTTGGTGGCAGAGCAAGAGGGGAAGAAGATAACACCTTTCTGGAAGTAGATTTATTCTAAATAAGGCTTTGTGCATAAAGGATTCTCTCATTTGCAATAATCTAGCACAATGGAGGGATGATTACTTTTATGTCACTGAATTCTAAGGATTATTCCATCAATAGACTTAATTCATATGAGGAGCACACAAAAGAATAGCAATGGAATTTAACAAGGAAATTACTTTGGGAGATAAAATATATGGAAAGGGAAATGAGAGACGTAGTGAGAGGAAGAGTAAACGGGTATTCAGATGCTAATTTCAGGCTTACCAGGCAATCCAACTTGCAAAGTGAACTGTTTGCAAAGTAGCTAATGATGCACTGTGTCTTCAGTTAACACGTTGATGGGACGACTTGTCATCCGGGTCGCTTGTAACCTATATACCAGTGGTGGTAGAGAGCCAAAGTAAATAAGACCCACAGTTCGGGTCTTGACAGGACAGGCATCTTGTCTGCTTGGTGACTGAGCTGTGACTAACTGTTGACTGCTTTCTCCTTGGATGTTTTTCTGTCCACAACTTCAGAGGCGTAGGAACTGGCCTCTTTGAAGTTAGGAGTGCCCGACATTCCTGGAAGACAGTTGAGAACCAGCAAAAGCTGAGCACAGGGACATAGTTCTTATGATATTGGGAGATGATGATGGCTAATATTTATAACAGCTCCACTTTTAAGCAGACATTCCACTCCCTTTTGGGCGTGAAGGTCTGGCGTAGAAAAGGCCGCCAGTCTTGATTACTTTACTTCCCTCCCTTAATGGTTCTTGCCCATGCAAATGAGGATAAAGTAAGGTGATATACCTAACTTTTTAGTGGGTGAATGTTAGTTTGCTAGCTGACTTAAATTAATTTCCTTAACATTAACTCAAAAGTGTCTGCGAGTATTTAACTAGCTGTCTCTGACGACAGTCAAAATGCATTCCTAGCAAGTTTTAAATTTACAGTTGTACATTGTCATTAACATGACATATCGTCAGGCTGCTGCAGTACCAATTTAAGTGACAGTGATTTAACTACAATGCACTATTATTACAAATCACAAAAGTTCTTATGCTGTGCTATATACAAAATATTTAAAAGAACCTGCACCATGAGGTGTCAATGAATTCAACACAATGTATGAGTGGCTAGTACATATCCATCAGCTTGTGAGCTAGAGGGCAATTGTAGATCATTACATCTTATTTAACGTGGTAACAGAGCCCATGAGAGAGGTACCCAAGCAACCTTCTCTGGATTTTGGGGTGCCTGGTATAATCTACTAAATGGGCAATGTGCCAAGCATGCCCCAGGAGCTCAATAGCCCTAATATATGAGATAACACTCCTCTGTGTAGGTGCCAGGATCACTCTGTGATGGCAGGCACTGTGCCCCCATGGACAACAAGTGCCAAGGAGAGTTCGTGGCTTTAATAGGCAACTTGGACCTGTTCCACCCCTTTCTCCTCTTCTTCAGGTTCTACCCAGCACTGTCTCTGGGGAAAGACCAGGAGTGCCGTTGGGAGCGAAGTCAACCGCAGCCCTAGAGGCTACTTAAGTTGTATAAGTGAAATAATATATTTTCTTATATATGTTACCTGAAGGAATTTTTAGTTGATAATAAGTTCGTTGTCTCGTGGGCTCAACCACACAGCTGTGTTGGCCGTGTGGTTAAAATTCGCATCACTGTAGTCCTGAGTTCTTGTCTTCTGTGGTTCGAGCCCATGAGACAAGGAACTTATTATCAACTAAAAAATTCCCCTTCAGGTAACATATATGAAAATATATTATTCCCGAGGTAGAGTGAATTAGATATTAAAGGACGTTTGTAGCTTCATGCTTGTACATGAATCACGGCGATGTGATAAAATTATTCATATATATATATATATATATATATATATATATATATATATATATATATATATATATATATATATATATATATATATATATATATATATATATATATAAATATACAGTCATACCTCGAAATAACGCTTAGGTTAGGTTCCAGAGCCCCTCGTGCAAGGTGAATTTTCGCATAAGTTTGGCATGGTCTTTAAAAAAGGGATTTTGACAAAGGAAAAATCTATTTCTGAGGAAGGTCCCGTGTCACCCGGTGAAATTCCATTACAGCACGAATTTCTAGGTATAATATGCTAGATATACCAGAGAAAAAGAGCTTTCAGGAAAGCTGGGGTTACTACCCCGCCGAGCATCTTCTAGGAAGACGTCGGTATAACGAAGGGTGAGTGAAATACCACTACCACGAAACATACTCGAAAGATCTCTCCCTATCAAAACCCCGGAACAGAGCGGTGAGCCGTTACAGCCCCTACACTCAACACCCGCCAGGACGGCGACACCAGCGCCACCTACCTCATTCCATTTTCTAGCACGTGATAGCTATCTTTTGATTTTGTGTGCTCGTGCCCTTTTGTGGAATTTTCCCATCTTTCGTCATGACATCGAGCAGCTTTACTATCTCCAAGTTAAGTACTGTGTTATAGTGGGGTTTTTCGTTCTTTATTTGGCTGTTTTGGTCTCATTTTATATATAATATTGAGATCTTATTATGACGCCACGGCGTCCCCCGCCAGCCATGTCGACCACGAGGCGACCCCATCAGTTTCCTTCTGTTGGAGTTGTCTCATTGTCGTTATAGTTAATAATATATATTTTGCCCCATGGTTCTCCTCCTGGCGGGTTTCCTGCGGTGGCACCCCCCCTTTTTTGGTAATTTACATAAAATTGGCCTACCGGCCCTTTGAGGTGATGCCCCGTCCAGGTTCCCCCCCTCCAGGTTGGGTTCCCTTTTATTTTAGTCTGTATTAGGCTATTATTATTTTATTCTTGGCGATAGTGCTCTCAGTTCGTTTATATTTCATCTTTGCCTCCTCGTGGTGGCGGCAGCCTTAGATCTAACCGTTGCCTCGGGTAGGCTACGCACCCTATTGAGCACATTTTTTTATTTCATGTTTTTGTGTGATGGTTTTTAGTGGAGTAGGTTATTGCTTCCATCCCCTTGCCCTCGCGTGGAAGTCCATCAGGTTGAGGGAGTTTTAGTTGCTGTTTCCTCCGGGTCGTTTTTTGGTGGGCAGAGTGAGCCCCTTAGTTCTCTTCCTTCCTTTAGGGGAATAGAGTTCTTTGGATGTGTCTCCTCTAGGCTATTCGCCTTCTTGCCCCCTCTTCTCGTTCCCGGTTGGTTCTCGGCACAAAATTTCTCTCCTTGTTTGTTCCTCCCCCCCTCCGTACTCCTGCCCTTTTCCTAGCCTATACTAGGTTAGGTCCCTATTAGGCTGTGCCTAGGCAGGAGTCGGGCATCGAGGCTTGGTCGCTCCCCTTTCCTAGTAGTAGGCCACCCTCCTATCACAGTTCCCATAGACCCAGTTCATTCTTGGAGTGGTGTAGTGCAGTTGAGCGGGTTATATATTCGTGCTGTAATGGAATTTCACCGGCTGACACGGGACTGGACTCAGAAATGCTAATAAATGTTTATTTCCAGAGTTTAAGTACTAAATATGACCCTAATCATGCTCCCAAAGTATTAAGCTAACTTTTAAATGAACTAAAGTTAGTGTAATTTTATTTAAAATTTAGCTTATTACCCTTAAAAAGGAATACAGTAAATGGTTGACATAAAAATTGAGTACTGCACAGTTTCATAATAGAGCATTTACAGTAGGTGCGATACATTATACTAATGTTACCCCTAATTCATGGGATGCTGTTTTCTTTGTCACTTAGAGTAAAAGCCGTTTTTTTTGCGTCACTAGGCAAAACGTCACAGTCAACAAAAGTACAATTCCATAAAACATCGAAAACATGTACATAATGTTCGTGAGAAGGTAGTACAGTACAGGTAAAATTCAATCAATTTAAAATTATATACTGTACAGGTAATGACGTACAGTTGTAAACATATGTTTGCTAAACGAGAGTAGAGAGAGAGAGAGAGAGAGAGAGAGAGAGAGAGAGAGAGAGAGAGAGAGAGATACTGTAATAAAGTAACTGTACTGCTTTTGTATCGATTTATGTAAATATATAAATACAAATTTTCCATTCTGATTTTACACCTCATCATCATCCAGGTGCCATATCCCCAAGGACGTCGGCAATCATGGCTCGCCACTCCTCTCTATTTCCGGCTCTCTGCAGCAACTGAGCTGCAGACATTCTTCCTCCAGTCATTCTCACCAATCCATCCATATATTTTTGTCTAGGTCTTCCTCTTGGCCGACTTCCATTGATTTTACCAGTGAGAGAGAGATGTTCTAGTTCTTGTCTTCTCACTATGTGACCCACAAACCGCATTTGTCTACCTCTCACTGAAGCCAAAAGTTCTCTCTCAATGCCTACTCTCTCTAATACCTGCTCATTAGTTTTCCTTTCTGTCCATGATATTTTCAGCATCCTTCTCCAAAACCACATTTCTGCAGCCTCTCCTCATTTGCCTTCCTCAAGGTCCAAGTTTCACAGCCATACAACAATACAGACCAAACAAAACATTTCACAAATCTGCTCCTAAGATTCATCGATATTTTTGAGTTGGTGACTAATTTTTTTATCTTACCAAATGCATCTTTTGCCATGGATATTCTCTTCCTGATCTCTTTTCGCATTTTCCATCACTTGTGACAGTGCATCCTAAATAATTAAAACTATCGGTTTGTTTAACTGTTTCAGCATTAATTCTTATATCTGTTCTTGGGGATTTCATCTTTGGAGATAACCATAACTTCTGTTTTTTAATATTTATTGACAGACCTCTTTCTCTGCTTGACTCGTGTAAAGTACTGACTAAAGCTTGAAGTTTATCATGAGAGTCTGCAACAAGTGCTGTATCATCAGCATATCTGATATTATTAATATTGACTCCTCCAACCTTAATTTCTTCCATATCTCTGAGATCTCTCATTATCATTTCACTATATAAATTGAAGAGATCAGGTGATAACACACAACCCTGTCTTACACCTCTCTTGATGTGCCGAGTCTCTGATTCGTCATTTTCTACTTTCACTGATGCCTCTTGATTGCAATATAAATTCTTTATCAATCTTAGATCTTTAGATTTTACACCTAAAAACACGAAAACTTAAAAATTACTCACACTTTCTACAGGGGTATTATCTTTGAAAAATGCAGGGTATCACATCTTGTAAAAGTACACCAACTGAACGTGCTGTAATTACATGCACATACAGATTGCACCAGAGTAATTTTCAAAGAATGACACTTATACAACTCTTAGTTACATCTCTGATATTACATTAAAGAATTCATTTTATCAAATGAGCGCGACTGAACAACCTCATCTCAAGGTCATGTAAAGTCCCTGTGACAAAGACTTTGCAAATGGACATAATACTTGTATGATATTTATGTACAGAAATATAAATATAAATTTTCCATATCGATTTTACAGTTAAAAGCACGAAAACTTATAAATGTACTTCAAACATTAAACAAGCATTTTCTGCAGGGGTATCATCTTTGAAAAGTGTAGTAACTTTGCAAATGGGTATCACATCTTGTAAAAGTACACTAAGTGAATGTGCTGAAATGACCTTTGCATCATATTTATGCATGTACAAAAATAAAAATAATACATTTTCGATACAGACTGTACACATGAAAGCATGAAATGCGTTTTCATAGATTTTTACACATGAAAGCATGAAATGCATTTTTCATAGAGATTTTGCACATTAAAACATCAAATGCATTTTTCATACAGATTTTACACATAGAAGCATGAAATGCATTTTTCATACAGATTTTACACATAAAAGAATGAAATGCATTTTTCATACAGATTTTACACATAAAAGCATGAAAACTTGTAAATTACTTAAAAAATTAAACACCCACTTCTGCAGGGTTTCTCGAGAATTTCGTATGTCTGTGAAAAAATCGTATGCCCATTAGTTAGGTTCCAGTGAAAGTTCGTGTGTGTGGAATTAGGCAACTCGAATCATGTAAGATCGAAGTATTTTGTATATGTATATATATATATATATATATATATATATATATATATATATATATATATATATATATATATATATACACACACACACATCATATACAGTATATGTATACATTTTTATAAATATTCTGCTGTTCGCCCTCTCTGCATCATTTAGTAAAAATATCAGCTAACAAAGACAGGAAGGCATTTTCATCTGTGCTAAGGGAGGCTGTGTTTTCCAGAAAATAATGTCTTTAGCAGGTATAGTTAGCATTAGGGACCTAACCCACAGAGAGGGTTTTCACCAAGTCACCTCTAGTGAAGGTGGTCTTAAGCTTCCTTTTTCCTTATTCTATGTTCGGCGATGTTTTGTCAAATTTTCAGACTGCCCAAGGCATAGGCATACTGACGCTACAGCAATATTTGTTGTGGGATCTTTCGTTAATTTGTCATAGGTCTCCGCATCGTTTAGAAGTTTTTGAACTTTATTGATGTATGTCTCCTTGTCTAAGAGAACTATTTTTCCGTCTTTGTCAGATTCAAGAACTTCTAAACGATGCGGAGACCTATGACAAATTAACGAAAGATCCCACAACAAATATTGCTGCTCAATTTAACAAATCAGTCAGAACCATAGGGGGCAATAAAAAAGACATAGAATTACTAGAGACATTCAAGGTAATCAACCCCTCTCTTCCCTATTTTTACAGCCTCCCAAAAACACATAAAGATGGGATTCCTTTACGCCCCATAATATCTAGCAGGGGCTCTTTCATGTACAAATTATCAAAATGGCTCGCAGACTTGTTATCACCCTTTCTAGGAATTTTCTCATCCTCCTGGACTCAAACATGCAGAGGATTTCATACAAAAATTTAATAGTTTAAACATCCTCAAACAACATCAAATTGCTCAGCCTAGACTCTTAGTCATTATTTACTAAAGTCCCGATTGCCGTAATATTGTTGTCTTTCTTAGAGAGGAAGTTACAACCATATGAAGACCATTTTCCTCTTGGCATAGATAAAACTTTAAAACTTATCAACCTCTGTGTAACTAACAACGTGTTTTCTTTCAATGGTAATTTTACAAACAAAAATTTGGCTGTAGCATGGAAGTCCCCTATCACCCCTTCTAGCAAACTTGTACATGGAATATTTCTGAAATAGAACTTTTGTCGTCTATCAAACCCCATAATATGATCTGGCTTAGATACTGGAGATGATATCTTTACTTTCTGGGACAATAGCTGGGGTTTTTTAATGAATTTTTAATAGGCTAAATTTTGCTAGTTCCCACCATAAAATTTAAAACAGAATGGGAAAAGGACGGAAAACTGCCGTTCCTAGATGTACTGATCATAAGAAAACAGAAGAGATATGCAAATACAGTATATCGAAAACCCACCTTCGCTGTTTCCTACATTCATTTCTTAAGCTACCATAACGTCTCCATTTAAAAATCATGGTAGGGTGCAACTTATTCCTCAGAGGACTTAGGATATGTTCAAATGAGTACCTGGATAAAGAATTTAACACGATCCACCAACACCTAACGCAACTGCTATATCCACCACACATTATCGAGAGGGCTATTAACAAAGCGAATAAAATATACAATAGAGGTCCCACTCACAACAGACAAATAGATTTCAACAACAAAATAAAGCTTGAATTACAATGAAAACATCCAAAAGTTGGCCACCGAACAACTCAGGTCTAACAACCTTTCATTTTCCATTATCCCAAATCCATCGTTAGGAGAGGCTCATTAAGTAAGATTAAATAACAAAAGGGAAGAAGCCGGAGTTTACAAGATACCGTGTAGCAATTGTCATGACATCTACGTGGGCAAGACAGGTAGATCGCTCGCAAAGAATAACAGAGCACAAAAGATCAGTACGTTACGCTTCGGAGAGTTCGGGAATTGGTCCCTACATATCAGAAATACAGGGCATGTCATTAACTGGAGTGGGGCAGAATTGGTTTTCAAGAGTAGCAGTTAAAAAGAAAGATGCTGGAATCTGCTATCATCAATCAAACCAACAATATGAACCTGTCAGGAGGACATTGGAAATCGTGTGACATTGACACCTTAATCCTCAACCCCTCCTGAAGAAGATGACCCAAGAAACGCCGACCGCCAGATCCATCGCCAAACGGAGCTAATGAGGCCAAAAACCACTAGGGAATTTGGTCATTCTCCTCCTTCTTAAGAAACGCCACCTCCATAACATCGGAGGCCTAAGGCCACATTTATGTTTTTGTATATATACCATTGTAACTTTCCACCTGTCCATATTCTACCAGTGAACAGGGGCACAGAAGCAAGTGCCTGAAATATATGGTTTCAACATTTAAATAGTGTTTTATGGGCCTTCTTATATTCATATTACACTGTAGTATTACAGGGAAAGACATTCATTATATATATATATATATATATATATATATATATATATATATATATATATATATATATATATATATATATATAAATATATATATATATATATTACTAAAAGCACCTCATTCAAACTAGATGGTATCTAATGGAGTTTTATTCAAAAGTTACAAGCTTTCTTGGACAAACAGTCCACATTATCAAGTATCCGCCATCCAGTTTGAATGAGGTCCTTTTAGTAATTCTAAATTCTACTAATGCACAGAACAATTGTGTATGTGATAAAGTTAATAATTATATATATAAATAATTATATATATATCAAAAAGTGATCTATATATATATATATAACAGTAGAACCAGTCCGGTCCTTGGTAGCACTAGAACTCGACATAATCGTTTTTTTCATCTAAATGTTGAGTAAATTTTTATGTCGGATTTAACAACAAACCGAATCCGATGAATCATATGATGTTTGTAGACAAAAATTTCGGCAATGCCGCTAGTTGGCGTTGTTGGTGGGTTCTTCCCATGCATATTTAAAAGCATTTAAAGCCCACACATGCTGCTGCTGCTGTTGTTTGGAGAAGTATACCTTGTACAGGTATATATAATTTTTTTGGCTTTTTGCACTGAATTTTCATCCAATCATGGGTCCCAATATGTTAGGGAATCATATTTACTGAAAGATGTTTTACAGTGATTTTGTACACTATTCCAGTAGACTCTGTATGATATTTACCATAAATACTGAACGTTTATGTAATTAGTACCCCGATACACCACAGGGTGGCACTGTGATTTGTTAACATCTGCCACAATCTGCCAAGTTCCGACGTAATTTAGGAAATTTTTCTTAATTTTATGATAACAGACATACAGTAATTCGGCTTATGAATACTGTATTATTAATTTAATGTGATAATCAGGCTTGTTTTTCAATGTTATCATTATTAACAACAGTTTTCGTGTGTACCCGTTACAGTACATTCTGGTAGTGCCTATAGGCAACCTAAAGCCTATGGGCTTTGATTTTTCTATCATCGGTAATATGGCCTCATTGGAATAGGCCAATTTTTTTGATACAGTGTGCATTGAAAAATGTAAAATGTGCTTCTGATATGATAGGTTATTCAACTCTGAACTTATTTAATTGTAATATGTGTAATGTTTTGTATAAAAAGGTAAGGTTGGGGTAATGACTGGTGGTCAGGAATTGATTAATCCATTTTCAGTTATTTCTTATGGGAGAAATTAACTCAGATTTGACAAAATCGAATCTCGACGCTTCTTCTGGAACAAATTAGCATAGGTGGGTTCTTTGATTTTTTTATACATATATATATCTATATATATATATATATATATATATATATATATATATATATATATATATATATACAGTGAATTTTTTTTTTTCATTTAAGGTTCGACTATCGCTGAACCCACGACTTATCGGATTTTTCCATTACGTATGTATATTATAAGAGAAAATATATAGCGGATTTTCCGGAAATTTCAAAAATAGTCGCGATATATGAAGACCCAAATATTTCATTAATTCCATTAATAATTATTAATATCTGCTAGTACTGTTGGTTCATTGCATTATGACATATAATTCAGTACAAAATGAAATTAAACAAAAGAGAATGTGATCATCACGATAATTCATTATAGTACTAGTAAAAATTAAACTGAACATGAAACGCTAATCAGATGCAGTCTGACATTGTCATATTTGAATGGTGTAAGGCTGCTGATGGCAACATATATACTAATTATAAAATACAAATGTAATGAATGTGCATCTTTTCCATGAATCTTTTGTACTGCATCCAATAATATTGTTTGTTGCAAAAATCACATCTCGAATAAACCTATACTACTACAACAAAAAAGCATAAAATAGCGTAAAGTATATTTGAATTTGAAACTAGCATGTAAGATGGGCTGTGATTGGTTCCATTGGTGATAGATGACGAATCAGCTCCCAAGTTTTGTAACCTCGCCTGTGATTGGTGTTTTGACCGTTTTCTCCGACCCGCAGCTAGCTTGATTGAATCTGACCCTAGCATCTTTCTGCCACTTGTTTCCCGCTCTCTCGGTAGATAGATGCTGTTTACATTACCAGTGCTGTGTGTGACAGTGTGTGTTTGAAGTTGAACTTTTTTTTTAACTTTGTTTAATTTATACAATGGCTCCCAAGCATTCTGCTTCTGCTAAGGCTGGTACTGAGCCTAAACGCCAACGGAAAATGATGATTTATTGCTGAGAAGGTGACACTTTTCGATATGTTGAAGGAAGGGAGAAGTTACGCGCCGTGGCCCGCCATTTTGGAGTGAACGAATCCACTGTTCGCTACATTAAGAAGGATGAGAAGATTAGGAAGACGGCTGCCATCACCTTTAGCAAGTCAGCAAAGCGAGTTTTTCAAAAATTCGTAATAAAACGAAATATCCGTATGGAAGGTGCTTTGTCAATCTGGATTGCCGACTGCCGGAAGAAGAAAATAGCCTTGGATATGAACACCATCCGAAACCAAGGCTTTGAGGTTGTATGAGAATTTCGCGGCAAAGGAACCTCAAGATGATGGCGACCACGCTGAAGAAGAAGAGGAAGATTTACGAAGATGATGTAGATGAACCTCAAGCAGGGACATCCACTGATTCCCAGCCTCAGACACGATTTTACCGCCAGCAAAGGATGGTTCGGCAAGTTTCAGAAACGCTCGCCTGAAAAGCGTTTCCCTGCATGGCAAAAGGCTGCTTCTGCTGACACGGTCGCAGCTGAAACTTACGCGAATGAGACGTTCAAGAATATTATCGCTGAAGGTGGATACAAGCCCGAACAAGTCTTTAATATGGACGAGATGAGTTTGTTTTGGAAGAGAATGCCATCATGAACTTTCCTGTTCAAAGAAGAAGCCAAAGCCTCTGGCTTTAAAGCATTCAAAGATCGTGTTACCCTCGTGATGTGTGGCAATTTGCGGGATTTTTGCTAAAGCCAGGGCTTATTTATAAGTCGAAAAACCTCGTGCTTTGAAAAATAAAAATAAGAATCTCCTTCCCGTGTATTGGATGCATAATCCAAAAGCATGGATTACGAAGATGTTGACCTCCAACTGGTTCCACCAGTGTTTTATCCCACAAGTCAGTAAATATCTCTTAGAGAAGGGCTTGCCATTTAAGATCCTTCTCCTGTTGGATAACGCTGGTGGACACGTGATTGATCTTTTCGCATGAGGGCATTCAGGTTGAGTTCCTGCCACCCAACACAACGCCCTTAATTCAACCGATGGACCAGGGGTTATCAGGGCGTTCACCATACACGAAGAATACCTTGGCGGACCTCGGCAATGTGGATGCCGCCCAAGAAGATGAGGATGAAACATTCAATTTGAAGGCATACTGGTTTTAGTACACAATTGCCACGTGCCTTCAGAACATCCAGAAGGCACTGCAAGAAATGAAACCTGCTACCGTTAACGTGGTTTGAGCTGGAGGAAGTTGTGGTCCGAGATTGTTTACGACGAGTTGATTTACTATATGCCGAGATTCAACACTCTGCAGTCTGGAAATCTGTGCAGTTGGCTAATATAATTGGAGGTGACGGGTTTGGCGACATGACGACGGAAGACGTTGACGAAGTTGTTGGACTGCCATTCCCAGCCACTAACTGGAAAAGACCTCAAAGACCTGACAAAATCAGCCAGTGAGGAAGAAAATGAACCACAGGAAGAGACCCAAGAAGTTGTCGAAGAAACAGGCTTAACATTAGAACGCTTGCCAAGCTCTGCAACCTAGCGAAGGAGCTGAAAGAATTGTCACAAGAATGGAACGAGGATATGGTTCGTTCTCTGCAGTTCTGCAACAAAATCGATGAAGACATGACTAATTTACAGGATGCTCTTCGATCGAAAAAAAGAAGCAGCGGCAGCAACTTCCAATCACAATGTTCTTCCAGCCTCGCAAAAAGAGCCAGTTCCTCCTGCTACTATGCCTTCGGAAGAAATTGAAGAAGTGTCCCAGGAAGAAGTTGAAGAGGTGTCCCAGGAAAAGACACCTCAGTCTGAAGAGACCCAAATACAATCATTGGCTGCACAGTAGAAGACATCATCAGCTTCATCATCATCATTTCTACTGTGCAGCAAATTCATCGCCATCATCATTCAAGTTTTTCTT
The DNA here is from genome assembly GCF_040412425.1 of Macrobrachium rosenbergii. Lineage (NCBI taxonomy): Eukaryota > Metazoa > Arthropoda > Malacostraca > Decapoda > Palaemonidae > Macrobrachium > Macrobrachium rosenbergii. Next base: position 762,757 of record NC_089761.1, read on the forward strand.
CAACTTCTTTCATGGTGGGTACAGTAACAATCTTTATTTCTTTATATACTTTAATATTCTAACATTTTAATATTAGTACCTGTTTTAGATTAGGATACTGTACATGCATTAAGTGTTCTGTACATTAAAGGGTGGTTTGTTAACAGTACATACGAGGAGGGCTTTATTGTAACTTCCAACTCTATCGGTGAGTAAAATACTGTATAAATTGTACAGTATGCACATAACAATCTTTCTAATTTTTTATGTTCACTTACTGTTTTATTGCTTATCATTTGTGCCTGTGTACTGTATGATAATTATTGTAGATATCTGTACATTACTGGAAAGGGTGGTTTGTTAACAGTACTATGTAAAGGAGGGTTTTAAAAGTCTGAATACATGTTAAATAAATACTGTAAATATGGTGTCCCTACTGAATATGGATCTTCAGCTATAGATAGTTCTGGAACCTATCTACCATGATAAAGAGAGTTCACTGTATATATATACAGTAGAACCTCGGTCTTCGACGTAATCCGTTCCAGAAGAAGTGTCGAGATTCGATTTTGTCGAATTCTGAGTTAATTTCTCCCATAAGAAATAATTGAAAATGGATTAATCCATTCCTGACCACCAGTCATTACCCCAACCTTGCCTTTTTATACAAAACATTACACAAATTACAATTAAATAAGTTCAGAGTTGAATAACTTACTGTATCAGAAGCACTTTTTACATTTTTCAATGCATGCTGTATAAAAAAAATTAGCCTATGACCAATGCGGCCATATTACCGATGATAGACCGAGCACCATAGGCTAGGCTAGGTAGCCTATAGACACTACCAGAATGTACTGCAATGGGTACACATGAAAACTGTTGTTAATAATGATAACACTGAAAAGAAGCCAGTTTATCACATTAAATTAATAAAAGTATTTATAAGCCGAATTACTGTATGTCTGTTATCATAAACTTAAGAAAAATTTCTAAGTTCTGAACTAGGCAGCTTATTGTGGCAGATGTAAACAAACCACAGTGCCACCCGGTGGTGTATCGCAGTACTGTTTACATAAACATTCAATATTTATGGTAATTTCATACAGAGTCTACTGGAATAGTGTAATCACTGTAAAACATCCTTCAGTAAATATTTACTGAAAGATGTTTTACAGTGATTTTGTACACTATTACAGTAGACTCTGTATGAAATTTACCATAAATATTGAATGTTTATGTAATTAGTACCGTGATACACCACCAAAGTGGCACTGTGGTTTGTTTACATCTGCCACAAGCTGCCAAGTTCCGACGAATTTAGAAATTTTTCTTAATTTTATGATAACAGACATACAGTAATTCGCTTATAAATACTGTATTATTAATTTAATGTGACAATCTGGCTTGTTTTTCAACAGCAGCAGCAGCAGCATGTGTGGGCTTTAAATGCTTTTAAATAAGCATAGGAAGAACGCCACCAACAACGCCAACTAGCAGCAGCCACCAAACTTTTTTCTACAAACATCATATGATTCATCGGTCGGATTCTGGTTTGTTGTTTGAGCTCGACAAGAAAATTTACTCAACATTTCGTGTTGAACCGATTATGTCGAGTTCTAGTACAGTCGAGGACCGGGTTCTACTGTGTGTGTGTGTATATATATATATATATATATATATATATATATATATATATATATATATATATATAAAATATATATATATATATATATATATATATATATATATATATATATATATATATATATATATATATATATATATATATATATATATATATATATATATATATTGTGTGTGTGTGTATGTATAAGTCTATATACATATAGTATACATATATCATTCAGAGTGTGATTGGAGGAAGAAGATGACGTAGTAGTAGAAGGAGAAGAAGGTGAAGAGGTAGGAGGAAGAAGTAGTGCATGTGCATTTGTTGTTGAGGCTTAGGAGAGGGCATTTGAGAAAGGAAGTCTTTCTGTTGAGTTGGGTGGTTGCACTGGCCAGTTTGTTTACTTCAGTTGTACTGTAAGTTGTATCAGTGGTCTATCTTGGCAACAGTCACAATTGCTTCTGGTGAGTGTTCAGCTTGTTTTTTTAACCACAAGCTAACTAGGCATTTGGCAGAATGATGTCGGTAGGGGAATCTGTTAAAATGACAGACATGATACGTCCATTTGATGGAACCTGTGATGTTAGAGAATGGTTTGAATAACTTGAAATGGTTGCTAGGCTTAAGGAAATTAAGGAACTACAAGTTATAATACCTTTATTCTTACAAGGAAATGCATATTCTGTGTATAATGAATTAAGTGAGGACAAAAAAAATCAGAGTCAATTAAGTCAGCATTAATCAAAGCTTTTGCCCTGAATCCATTTCAAGCTTATGAGCAATTTGCTAAGTGTGTGTGGTGTGATGAACCAGTTGATGTGTAATGACTGATTTGTGAGGGTTAGCAAGATTGGCAGGTGGTTCTCCTGATGCTTTGTTGTTGAGGGCATTCGTGGTTGGGTTGCCAGCACTTGTGTCATGCAAACTTGTGCAGTTTCAAGAGCTGATAAAATGAACCTTGACAGCATTGTTGATTGTGCCAGGGTGTTGATGTCTGAACTGGTTGAAAAGTCAATAATAGCAGTTGCTAAAAGCACAGCTAATCCTCAAGGGAAGGTGGTGAGTGATATGAATATGTTTGTGAATCGGCAATTGAAATGAGGTGGACCACATTTGGTTAGGTTTTGTTCTGAGCATAGTATTGTCTGTTATAGTTGTGGTGAGGTTGGTCACTTGGCTAGAAATTGTTCAAAAGGTAAGCAGGGAAATGGTGTCACAGGATCTGGTGGTGGCAGTTCCTCCAAGTCAGCATTAACGGTGCTTCCTGTCACTGAGGTTAGTGTGAAGGGTCAGGTAGTGAATGCAGTGGTGGATACCGGGTGTTCTAGAACGGATTTTGCTCCGTGGGTTTGTGAGGTCAAGAGTGGTAGGCCACATGTTGATGGTCGTGAGGTTGTGTGTAAGGGTGAGTCAGTTTTGTCAGTGTGTGTGGGTAGTGAAGAGTTGCTCTTGAGTTGTGTTGTGTTGGAAAAAGTGCTGGTTGGTGTAGGTGTTGCGTTAGGTATGGATGCAGTGGAGAGGTTGGGGGGCGTGGTGGTGACCGGGGGTCAGGTGAGCTTTTTGAAGAGTGATGAAGTGATGGAAACATTGAAACCAAGTGAAATGAATCTTGCTTGTGCTGCAAGGTTTACTGCATTGTCAAAACAAATGATTGTTGAAGATGATTTTTTGCAAACTTTGATGGTGAATGTTGGATGATAACGTGGCGCGGGAAAAATGGAATTCCACCAGAATTAAAAAATGAGGTTGGCTGTTATGAAAGTACTATTTTGCCTACAATCAGAGAGAAATTTGAAAAAGAAATCAAAAGTTGGATAAAAAAAAAAAAAAGGGTGGCTAAAACTGGCTAAAAACACTGCCCATGGGGGTCTAATACCACTACATTAATAAGAGCAAGGTGTGACCAGTATTAGATTTCCAAGAGTGCAATGATTACGTGGAATGTCACCCAGGTGCTGATGTTGCAGTCTGTGATGATACTTTGCATCGTTGGCAGTGGATTCCAGAGCCAATACGGCTGGTTGATCTGAAGTCTGCTTATCTTCAGATTAGAGTTGACAAGTAGTTTATGGCCACATCAGCAGGTGTAAGTCAGGGGTGGTGATTTTTTGAAATTTTTTTAAAAAATAAAAATAATTTAAAAAATCACTGATTTATTTGATTTCTTTTTTATTTATCTGATTTGTTAGATGTTTTTTCAATCCTTTTTTCCCTCAAAATGTATTTTATGACAAAAACCATACAGGCTGCTGAATATATATTGCTAATTTCATGACATGACTATTTACTTACAGTTCCGGCTGAAATTGAAAGCCACAGCCCAGATTCAAGATACATACTTGTTCAAGACCTGTCTGCTTAGTAATACACCCTGTGTTGGTTAACGTAGAGTTTCCAGATGGCATTTGTTTTTACTGATTATTACCTTATTTATCAAACAGAAAAATCTGTATGATTATTCAGATGATGCCTTATTTACACTTTACAGTGAATTACCTTGGTCTCTGAAATATTGACTGCCAAGTTAGGGCAAATTGCTGAGATTAAAAATAAAAAAGCTAGTTGCCAACTCTTAAGAAAAATCTGCGTTTGCCAAGCCTTGGCTGTTTTGGTTGGAACTAGGAACAAAAGCACAAGCAGTTGGCCAGTGGTATTTGCCTAGTTCAGTGGTACTTTGACTCATGTACTTAGTTACTAAAGTCCTGCTGCTTTTTCTGCTTTATCAGAGAGAGTGAGATTCAAAGAGAATGTATGACCTGCAAAATGTTCACTCTTTGAAATCAAGGGGCAGGCCTGTGAGTCTCACTTTCTCCAACTAAGCAGGAAAAGCAACAGGACTAAGTTTGTTCAGGTAGCAGTTGATAATATTGAATAAAGTTTCAGGATAAATACATATAAGCCTATACTGTAACTTCCAAGATGAGAAAAGCAGGAAGGCAGAAAGATATCATTTGGGCTGAATTTGATGCACTGGCAACACAAACTCAAAAAAAAAAAAAAAAAAAAAAGGAGTCCTGCAAAATGTAAAGTTTGTGGTAAGGAATTGCAGGGCTTGGTGCAACGTTTAAGAGAGCATAAGCAGAAATGCAGTGGGCCACAACAAGAATCACAAAATCTTGAAGAAGAAACAACAGATGGTAATTCAAGTTCTTTATCACAATATTTTGTTTTCAGTAATTTCCTAATACCATAATAGTTGTCAAACAAGAAAAAAAATCATAATTTTTCGTATTAGGATACCATCTGTTTTGTAAGGTTATAAAAACAAAATAACCTGTATATTTCACAACTAGCCTAGCTTAACCTAACCTAATCTAAATTAGCTTAACATAAATTACCTTGCTCAAATTAACCTAACCTGAAACAACCTAATGGTGTCCTAAAACTAATGATAACCATATTGTGTAAAAATCTCAGCGTTATGTAAAATGGACATTAAATTGCTAGCCATACTAGAACTGAAATGGTACAATTGCCAAGTCAAGTATTGTCAGGAGTTTTCTTTATATTCTGGACTTAAAATACAATGGGAAGAGAGAGTGTGAGGTGGGACTGAGTTAATAGGCCTAAGGCCTATTAACTCTTGAAGAGAAATTTTAAATCGCTCTAGCAACCTTATTTTTCATCCTAGAATGCTCATTCTGGTTTCTTTTTTTTTATTGATTGAACTGTATGATACAATATTCAAAACATTTATAACATATTTAGAAATATGCTGTAATATAAAAAATATGGTGCAAAAACTGAAAACTTTCATACTGTTGTTTACATTCTGGTCTTAGAAAAAAAAAAGTAAGGAAGATATCCAGTTCAATTTTGTTGCTCTGTGTTCCTGAATAAATTTTCTTTCCAGTGGTATATTATTTTTTGCATTTTGATAAAAAAAAAATATGTAAATAATAAAACATTCACAGTGAAAATTTTGGGCCATCTGTTCTAGCATGAAATCGATCATACCTCCTAAAATTTTCATGCCTTCGTTTACTCTTCTTAGCCTAAAAAAAGTTCAAGAGATATCGAGTTCTAGTTTCTTGCAATGTCTTCCTTAATAAATTCTCTTTTCAATGGTATATTATCTTTAGTATTTTGATCAAGAAAAACATATAAATAATAAAAGGATAACAACAAAAATATCGTTTCATTTCTAGCAATAAAAATTAAGCTAAACACGATATTTTCATTTATTCTGTTATTATTCATGTGTTTTTCTTTATCAAAATGCAAACAAAAAATAATAAACCATTGAAAGAAGATTTATGAAGGAAGACTGCTACAAAAATTGAACTCTATATCTTTGTAATTTTCTTCTACAACCAGAAATGTAAGCAAAGGTATGTGAGTTGTAATTAGTGAAAATGACTATGTCAATGTATATCTTCACAGTAAATGTATTGTAAAGACGTCAGGTGTCTCTTCATTTTCGTATCAATCACATCATGCATTGCATTTCTTAATATGTCAAGACTCTCATGTAAATATTCATGTGTAGAATTTTCTGGCCTTTCCGCCGATATGTATTTCATCATTGTACATTTATTATCTCTCAAAATTACCATTTGTTTGTCTGTCAACAAACACAAATTGCTTAGTGTGGGTTACGGCGATCGGAGGTTGGGCACCACGTTTCCCTCCACACTCTGCCATGTATACCTGCGCTCAGGTAATAAACAATTTAATACCCAGTTGACCTTTCTTGTCCTCACAACTGGTGACACGAGGAGTGACGGTAAACACAGCGGTTTTGGCTTCGCCATTAACGGACTCACTACGGCGCTTTACCTTCAGAGAGCCTTTAACGGAACCACATGGCGACAAAAGTCTAGGCCTCTGAAAGCTCCTCCCACGGAGAACACCCACACCACTAACAGGACTAATTACGGCGTGCCCCTTCAGGTACATTCTGGCGTGCTCAAATGGTTTGGCCCCGCCATTTACGACTCATGTCAACCATACTCAGAAGTCATTAACGGAACCACACGGCATATAGTTTTGACTTCTGATGAGCCCCAAACACCATTAACGGACTAAATATGGCACGTAGTTCACGTTTTGGTGTGAGGAAGAATGTCAGACACAGGTAGAAAGTCATTCCGAGGACGCACAGATCCTCTGCATCCCTCTCTCACCTTCGAAGGTAGCAATATGCCAGGCAATAAAACTCCCTCCATTCTCGCGACAAAACACCGCATCCTGGTTTCTGCGGGCAACGTCCATTTCTGGGTGCGAAAATTACAGACAAGGAGACCAAGGCAGAAGTAACCATGACAACGCTTCTGGAGGAGGTCTTAGACAAAATCACCCCATGGTTGGACTTGCAGCTAGGCAAAGTCAAGTACAGAGATCTGCAGACAAGCTCATCGAAACATACCCATGCCCGTCCCAGAGAGCCCAACGCACCTCGACCTGATGACCCAGCCCCTGGGCAATGCATCACCCAGGGACGAACTCTGAGGTCTCCTGATGCTGCCGCTGGTCGACACAGACGGTCGGAAGAAAGAGATCAGCTTGTCGTGAGAAATATTCCTGTGGTGCCTTCCGCAGGAGGTGAGGAAGCATAACATGGATGCGGACGCCCTTTCAATGGACGAATTGGTGAACGTCGCACACAAACTCCATGAGGCCACCAAGGCCTCCAAACACGCCACAACACCCGAAGCCTGTAACCTGGTAACAGAAGAAGACGAAGCAGAGGACATGAACGCGGTGTACAGGAAGAAGGCGCTGCCACAGCAGCAGAGATTGTGGACAAATCCAGCCTGGTGCTGCTTCCATCGGAGGTTCAGAAGCGCCGCCAGAAATTGCAGAGCCCCTGTTCTTTCACAAAAAATTAGAAAATTGGCCACAAGTAACAGCAGTGGCCGCAAACCTTAAAGACTCCCGACCAGTAGGATTCTTCATCCACGACGCCATGTCGAAACAACGGATGCTGGTAGACACCGGGGCCATGCAATCAGTGTTTCTGCCGTCTAGAGAGGACCGCATCCGCACTGGAGGCTGCAAATGGAAGCCCCATCCGCTGCTACGGAACTGTGACCTGCAGAATATCCATCCTGGGCCATAAATATGATTGGCCCTTCATCATCGCGGACGCCAAGTTCCCTCTCCTGGGCGTTGATTTCTCGCACACCACGGACTTCTGGTAGACGCCAGCCGAAAAACCTGCTGAATACCAGAACCTGTCGCTCCCAACCGCTCTCCACCGGGCCGGGAATGCCCGCTGTCTGCTCCATCTCTTCAAACAAACACAGCACCCTCCTCCACGAGTTCCCAGATGTCTTCAAGCCAGAGCTGCGGCAGTTGCCGGGAGCCCAGGCCAAACACGGCATCCATCACCATATCACCACAACAGGCCCGCCAACGCACGCCAAATTCCGGCGCTTGCCACCCAAAAAACTCCAAGATGCTGAAAGGTCCTTCGCCATGATGGAACAGATGGGCATCTACAGGAAGGCATCAAGCCCGTGGGTGTCCCCCCTCCACATGGTAAAGAAACCTGAACCTAGTAACGACACTGGACCACTATCCCTTGCCGAACATGCAGGACTTAACAGGCACCCTGCATGGGGCCAAGATATTTACAAAAATGGATTTACTCGAGTCTTATTTTTAGGTACCAGTGCACCCCGATGACATTCCGAAGACAGCCATCATTACGCCATTCGGAACATATACCTTCTCCCACTCCACCTTTGGCCTTAGGAATGCCAGGGCCACATTCCAACGTCTTTGGACACCATATCGGGGGACCTACCTTTCTGCGTTTGCTACGTAGACGACATCCTGATCTTCTCCAGGTCCCCGGAAGAACACCTGCGCCACATCCAGGCCATGCTGAAACACCTACAGGAGAACGGTTTGGGTGTCAGGTTCAACAAGTGTACCTTCGGAGCAGAAAAGGTAGAATTCCTGGGTCATGAGATCTCCCAGGCAGGTGTCTACCACATAGCCTCCAAGGTGGACACAGTAAAGAAGTTCCCAATGCCAAAAACAATCAAGTCCCTACAGGAGTTCCTCGGCATGGTCAACTACTACCGCCGCTTCATACTAGACGTCGCCTGCATCATGTATCCCCTGACTGCAGTCCTGAAGGGGAAGCCAAGGGCACTGGGGTGGGCAGCTCCGGAACAACAGGCGTTTGAGCAGACGAAGGCACCCCTCGCCAAAGCCACCACATTAACACATCACGACCCCACCGCCTCCCTGAGACTTACCACAGATGACAGCAACATCGCTGGAGCAGGTGTTAGACGGCTCTCCACGCCCACTGGCCTTCTTTAGTCGCAAGTTAACACCGCCGGAGACCCGCTAGAGCTGATTCGACAGGGAGCTGCTGGCAATCTACCAAGCCGTGCGGCACTTCAAGTACCTCTTGGACGGCACCCCTTTTACCACCCTCACAGACCACAAGCCTTTAGTACATGCGTTCACGAAGGCGGGAGACGCATGGTCTGCGAGGCAGGGGCACTTGGCCGCTATCTCTGAGTTTGGCTGCACCATTAGCTATGTCCCCGGCAGGAAGAACCCAGTAGCCGACACCCTATCAAGGGTCGAGATAAATTCCATCCACCTCAGCATAGACTACGAGGACCTGGCAAAGGAACAGACCGCAGACCCAGAAACAGCAGCCTACGCACAGCACTCACTGCACTGAAGTGGGAAGATGTGCCGATAGGAGGATCCAGTTCAACACTTCTCTGCGACACCAGCACTGGCCGCCCAGGCCCCCTGATCCCTGCGTCCAAGAGAAAGCAGAAGTTCGATGTCATCCATGGCCTGTCCCATCCATCAGGCCAAACAACGGCACGCCTAATGACAGAGAAGTTCGTGTGGCACAGTATCAGGAAGGACGTTCGGCAGTAGGCGAAGGACTGTATACTGTGCAAAACAAGTAAAGTCACCCGGCACACGGAATCAGGCATCGGAGAATTCCCTCAATCACGTCGGTGCTTCGGTCACGTCCAAATAGACGTCATAGGTCCTCTGCTGCAATCAGGGGGCGCCAGATACCTCCTGACGGTCACAGACCAGTCCACACAGTGGCCGGAAGCAACCCTGATGACGGAAGCATCAACGAGCGCCTGTGCAGAAGCCCTCCTGTCAAGTTGGATCAGCCATTTCAGTGTGCCTGACAGCATAACTATGGACATGGGCCCTGCATTCTTGTCAGAGCTCTGGGTTGCCCTGGCACACCTGATGGGGACAACTCTCCACAGTACAATGGCATATAACCATGCAGCCAACGACATGGTGGAAAGGGTCCACCGCTCGTCGAAGGCAACTCTGATGGCACGCTGCATTGACAACAATTGGAAGGCCCAGCTCCCTGGGTCCTGCTGGGTCTCCCTTGGTGGCAGACAGTGACGTATCTCCCACAGCGAAAGTCACGGCGAAACACTAGCCGCCCGGGAGAGTTCTTCCCCACAGCACCAGACGATGCAGATACCTCCTTCCAAGGCTGGGAAGTGGCACAGAAGTTCACGCCCTGCCGAAAGACTTCCACAAACAGGACCAACGTCTACAGCCCTGGGGGTCTGGATACCTGCACCCACGTCTTCATCTCGATCGACGCCCACTGCCCACCCTTGACCAGACCGTACAGGGGCCCATACACTGTCGTCAGCAGATCATCCAAGGCCTATCTCATCAATATCCACGGGCGTGAAGACTGGGTTTCTGTCGACCAGCTGAAATCAGCTTTCCTGTTAGACAGCGAAACTCAGGAGGAAACCGGCAGGCGCCCCAGAATTCCTCCACGAAACATGGTCACATGATCCCGTCGCCATCCCAAAATGGGGTCGAGGATGTCCCAAGGGCCGCACTAAGGAAGTCATCCGCTCGGCTAAGCCACCAGGCAATTCAGCAGTTGAAGCCGCCCTACGTCCGCAGGTATCAAGAACTCAGGGCCGGCTCCTGCTCCCAAAGCGATTCCGTGACTGATTTTTTTTTCAGATGTCTTCCCATCATTACTTTTGTAATTATTTCTGGGGGGGGGAGTACTTGTAAAGACATCAGACGTATCTTCATTTTCGCATCAATCACGTCATGCATTGCATTTCCTAATGTAAATATTCATATGTAGAATTTTCTGGCCTTTCTGCCAATATGTATTTCATCACTGTACATTTATTGTCTCAAAATTGCCATTTGTTTGTCTGTCAACAAACACAAATTGCTCAGAGTGCGGGTCACGGCGATCGGAGGTCAGGCACCACGTTTCCATTCTTGTCCTCACAGTATATATACCGTGTGCAGGCTATACAGTATATAAATATAATATATATATATATACATAAATGTATGCACATACACTGTATACATATGGTATATACACTGTAGGCTATATACTGTATATTGATATATACTGGTATATATCCTGCATATATGTATAGTCCTACATATAATTATATATGGTATATAATATATAGTCCTATACACATATATATGCACACAAACACACAATATAATACATTTAAAGACAAAAAAATAAGTATAAAAGGAAAAAAAGGTCACCAGCTAGCCTAAAGTTCACTGTAGCTTTTGGTGTTTTCGCTACTATCGACGCTTTGACTTTTCATTGCTGTAATGGAGAAGATACTTATTACTTTGTTAATTTCTGTACATATTATTGTAGAACAATCATTTACAAGCAAACTGAGACCAAATTGAGCTCAAAAATATACAAATTAAATTTGTAAGATCCAAATAAACAAACACTTTTAGAGTGCTAAAACGAGTTTTTAACAGCATGTTTGCTCTTCTCACCAGTATCATTAGTATTTACTGTTTAGCCATCTGTTATTCATCAGAAATGTATTCCATTCTATAGAAAATTTAATTGTGAACATTTTGGTAATAAAATGAAGTCAATAGCATGAAAAATAAGGTCAGAAATTAAAACATCATACTTTTATGATTGGACGGCTGCTAGCATTGGACCTCTTAGCCCAGTTGGGAAGGTGATTCGTAACCGCACCCCAGGACCAGGAAAGTGTTAATATTCAGAATCTACTATCAAAAGTATGTTAGCATTGGAAGAACAACATAAAAAGTAATTTTAATGACTGATTGAAAGTTAGGTGTTTCAAAATGATTCAGTCAAAATCTATTTTCTGAGTCCAGTCCCGTGTCAGCCGGTGAAATTCCATTATAGCACGAATTTCTAGGTATAATATGCTAGATCAGGGAGAGGAAGTGCTTGTGCCTGTTGTCTCCTTCCTTTGGCCAACCTGGCGCCTGTCGCGTACAGGTGGGTGCTTGTTTGCTGAAAGATGTGCATAGTAAGAGCAAACTGAGTTCACCTAGGCAAGATGTAGGTGATTTAGTTGTAGATTAGCACAGTCCTTATAGACCAAATTCTATCTCTCAGGCTTTCCAGGAGGCTGTGGACTCCAAGCCATCCCCCTTTCTGGGATTCTTTTCCAGTTCTCAGGTCATTGGCATCCCTAGTTTGGCAACGTCTCTTTATAAGAGTGCTTAGATGGCGTCTTGAGGGTGCTCTTTAAGCAACAAACTCTTGTTCTCTTTCATGATCGCCCAGACATTCAGAGGTCTGGTTAAACAAATCATTTATAACTAACTAACTCTGGGTCTGCCAGTCTGTTTCCACAGCATTAATCTTAAGCACAGGAGGTTTATTTGCGCATCAGTGATCAAGCATAATTGGTCTAATCATTATAGATTGCTGTCGCCATTCAATCTGCACTATGCTGGGTGTCGCATTTGAATTTTCATTGTCCTTGGGCGTTGTGCACCCTTACTTGATCTCCTTCTTTTGTGCCTCAAACTCCTCACAGGCATTCAGAGTGTTCGAGACCATGCTTGCTATCACATTTTCCAGGGACACCATGGGTTCCTTCCCAGTCTCTTTGTATATATGCTAGTTCTTTTCAGACATGCAAGGTCTCCTCTATAGCACTGCTGCTCTATGCGTTCCCTGAAAAGTCTTTGAATCTTCACCTCAGCCAGATTTTTTGTCATCAGCTCTTCAGAAAATTTTGGAGTTACTGCCAGCTGCCACATTGAGCACCAGCCACCTCTTTGGGTGCCAGCCACATCATCGGGGGCCAGCTCTTCATCAGACACCATCTACTACATCATCAGTACTTCTTCCATTAAGGGTTATTTCTCACTGCTGGATCCAAACAAGAAGAGAGCAGTTTTGTCTGACTAGATTATAATTACCCACTTAGATTTGGAATTCTTTGCCAAATTTGCATTACGTATCTTGGGATAGTCTTGCAGGAAATGACTTTTACCTTCTGTTGATATATCCAAAGTTGTTTTGGCTCTCCCAGAGAAGCAGCTGTTAAAGTGTCTTAGTAATTTCTTGGGATGTTCGGATAGAGTTTGTTTTGACTCTGGGGAGTCTGTGAACTATTTTACAAATGCTAGGATTGAGCACTGAGAACAGTTATATTCTTTTCTCATAATCTCTGTGGCTCAGAATCGACGTACTGTAATTGTGCAGCACCCATTCATTCTTTGCTGGATGATTTGGCTTTGGGTACTATTGTGCAGGAGGTGAAGTAGAGCCCAGGTAGTTGATTTGCCACTCACAGCAGCTACCTTTTACGTTGATGCAGAGTGCCAAGAGTCTGCCTAAGCTAGCAGATGAGTCATCCCTTTCTTGAAGCCAGCCCTTTTGGCTTCCAGGAAGGGTGTTTAGTGTCTGGGCTTTTTCTTTGGTTTAAAGGGTGATCACGGCATGTCCTCGAGGCCTCAGTATGAGAAGGGCTTGGAGGTGGATCACTGGATAGTGAGATTGTGCTGGGGTGCAGCATTCCTTGTAACCTCCCTGATTTCTCCTCCCTACCTACACAACAAGAAAAGCCCTGGTCTGCAGCAGTATCTTAAGTTCTCTCTTAGCAGGACAGTGAAATTAGTTACAAAATGTCTCATGTATGTTTGGTATCAAAGCTCCAAGGTAGATGGAGACCAGCGCTGAATGTCTCCAGACGAAAATTTTTCATTTGTAACTCCATTTATTGTGGAGGTGACAAGTTCAACTTAGCAACGATCTAGAGGAGGATTTGGTGCAGTCAGTAGACATGCTGGATGCTTATTTCCACATTTTGTTTCTCCCCAAGTTTTTACAAGAATCTTGTACTAGTTGGGCAGGTAGTCTCTCCTGATGCCCCTCTTTCTAAACAACTGGTTGAGTCTAGTGGACAGCCAAGGAGGAGCCTGAGGGCAAGTCAGTTTCCAAACGATCAAGTCTGTTGGGAATATTAATAAACATTCCAAAATTACACGTATCTCCAGCTCAGAAGATTACTTTTCTGGGAATGTCATTGGATGCAAAGAATTTCTTGGCTTCTCCGATGGAGAAGCATATAGACAATTTTTCTTCAGTTCCCGAAGAATTTCAGCCCCTTGCACTCTTGCCAGCCAAGAAGTGGCTCTCTCTTTTTGGACAAATAGCATCCTGGGGAGGGTGGAACCAGGAACCAGATTAAGGATGAGGTCAATCCAAGTCTTTTTGGAAAAATCATTGGAACAGGAAATCAATAAGATTCCGTGCAGTGAGATGGTGGACTCGACCTCGTTGTCACACAGTGCCTCCCTCCAGTTGTGGAACCCAGACCTCACATGGTATTCAGACATATCAACTTAAGATTGGCGAGTGGTTGCAGCTGGCAGACATATCTGTGAAGGAATGGGAACTACACGTAAATTGATTGGAGATCCTTACAGTGTAGAAAGACCATTTTAGCATTGGAAGAGCTAGTGCAGGACAAGAATTGAAGCACCTAGAAACCCAATTAAAGGAGGCACAAAAGTCAGAGTTTTTCCTGGTCAAAGCCGCATTTCACTTGGGCAGGGGAAGGAGGAATGTTTCTCTTTTTTTCAGTTGTGCTAGGAAATGAACATTGTGGCCAATCAGCTGAGCAGGAAGGTTCAAGTTCTGTTGTTGGAATGGACCCTGCGCCCACAAGACTGCAATGGTCTCGAGGGAGTTAAGGGCACTCCCCTTCTGGATCCCTTTGCCACAAAATTCAACTTTTGCTTGCCTGTTCAGGATCTGCAAGCTTGGACATCAGGCTGTTGGACTCTCCTTACTTGGACCTCTATGCTTTTCTCGCCTTGGTTATGATTCAGTGAGTTCAGACAAATTCCAGCTAACTGTAAAGTCAACATGACTTTGGTGACTGGGTGGGTGCACGCAGGTAATGGTGTCCAGAGCTTCTGTCTCATCTGGTAGACTACCTAAGATCTTTCCCACCAAGGAGGATATTCTCATTCAGCCTGGATGTGAGGTTTTTACCAGCTTTCCTCATGCTTCAGCTGACTTTGGGGAGACACTTGATTGTCTCTTGTGAGCTAGGGGTTTTGCCAAGGAGTGCAGAAGATCCATCATTAATTCCAGAAGGCAGTTGACCATTGCTCTGTACCAGAGATAGTGGCCAGTCTTTAGAGCTTGATGCTTTTCCAGGGGGATTTCCAGCAACCCGAACCTCCATAACCTAAAGGTTGTAGGTTCCTGCTATTAAAGGATTGTTCCATGTTGGCATCAGTATTAAGACATTGCTGTATATCAAGGAAGCCTTCCAATCCTTAAATTGAGATTCCTAAAACTCCAGTTTAACCAATATGCAGGGACTTTGGCCTTCTCCACTGCAATTAATGGGCTTTACTTTCAAGGAACAATCCTTTCCTTTTTGCCCCTTTCTTCAGGGCAGAATGAATATTAGAATCTTGGGGTCTTTCTCATGCTTTTTGTTGCCAGATGGGAAAATTCCTCCATATGTCCAGTGACAGTGCTGGCTCTTTATGGAGAAGGCTGGGACTGGACCTGAGGCACAATATTTTAAACCAGATCAACATATGTCCAAAAATGCCTTGGCCTTTCTTGATACTTGTAAAGGTAAATTTCATGTGGTGAGAGCAATAACAGCTACTTTCAATTTCCTTAAAAAACCTCTCAAGTGTTGTCAATGCCGCCCAAGGGAAATGTAACTCCTAATTTGTTTTGCACTATGTGCAAATTGTAGAGATTTTGGTTCAAATCATGCAGGGCACTTTCGCCCCTCATCACAGCAGGGGAACTCATGTCCTGAACGATTAGGATAGTTATATTCTAGCCTCTCATATTTAATTAGGAAATTGAGTTTTGAGATAGGCGATAGCCCTCATTCATTTAGAATCTTTGCTCTGCTAGCCTAGACACAAGGAATTTTTGTCCCACTTTCCTGCCAGCTTCATTTAGAGGTCCACTGGCCAATGAATTATTCATGTCATAGCAACAGTACCAGCAGATAGTTCAAAATGTTCATGGGTAAGTGTGCTATTCAAGTGGAATTTTATTGTTTTTCTTAGGGTTTATATTTTTTTTTTCCCTCGCACCTGTTTTCCTCACTTCGTTCAAAGTGTAAATCAGCTGTCGTAGAGAGGTAAGATTAATTTCAAAAATAAAAATTATTATTAGAAAATTTATTTTTTTAATACTTGAATCTCTATTATGTATTAAGCCCCCCCACATCTCCCCATTCATGTGGACAGAGAAAAAACTGAATGGAAAACAATATATGCTCAAACCACCCAAAAGGCATGGGTCATTGGATGGCTGAAACTAAACCCTCCCAGTCTTTTTTTTTTTTTTTTTTTCTAAACCCAAACATTGTTAGTTTTGATGAGGCACAAGTGTATAATTTCTGTCAGATGGAAAAGGATCATAAGGAAATGTCTTGTCAATATGGTTTTTCAATGAAATCTGGAAAAAGGAGCACCTCATGGATGTCAGTTGCTGGCACTGGGATAGGATAACCTGTGTAGTAAGCTATTTTGTTAGGCAGACTATGTGGGCCAAGTCTTAGTGAATCTGAGGGGCTGTTCAGTGACTCTTAGGGGCTGTTCAGGGCTATGGAAGATCAAAGTTATGGAAAAAGGCTTGTGAAGGCATACTTTTACAAGACAGAAATAATTAAATAGAGACCAGAGCTTTGGGAAAGGGCATTTGATAAAGGAAGAGTGCAGGATTGCAAAATCTGCAGGAAAGCTTCTCTTTCCTAAGGTAGGCTCCTCCAATCCTGAAGGTGGAGAATCTAAATTTTGATAGATTATGTTGATATAGGTCGGCGAAGGAAACGGCCAGTTGGAATTGCTGAAGATTTGTTAGAAGCAAAAGTGCTCCTCTAACAGTTAAGTTGGTATTTCCTAGGGATGATGAGTTCCTCTTATAATGTTTGGTAGTCCAGTTGGTCAATATAGATCTCAGGACACTGACTGAAGGAATGTCGCGAACTTAAAATTATTGTAAGGTTAACTAAGATGAGATAGTGCAATGATAAGAATGGCCAAGCCAGAGATTGCATAGAGGTCTAGTAAATTTTTAAATTTCCTGTATATGTCTGTAGTTGACCAAATGCTGTGTCCAGTCAAGGTGGGTTCTATTGTTGGTGTAAAATGGAAACCACAACTGAGGAAGCGTGATAGTGTCTTGTTGAATCTAAAATTTAGCACTTGGATTAGCAACAGATTCAGTAGAGATTGGGTTGGATTATAAACTCATTACTAGGTTTCTGAAGGAACTCAAGTGAGTCAAAAAGGTAGAGAAATAAGATCTCATGTACAGTGTGTAGACCCTAAGAGGAGGCTATTTCAGTTAGACTAAGGTGAATTTAGACATTTCAAATGTCAACTGTAAGAGAGAGAGAGAGAGAGAGAGAGAGAGAGAGACTATGCTCAGCAAACTAGGACTTGACTCTTTTGGTTGGTAGTATCACTGGAAGTAGAAAGAGAAAACATGGGCTTTTACAAGGACCAGACACATTACCAATTTGCAGAGGCAGGCTTTCATGAGTTTGGTCTACAAGAAATGTGTTAGAATCAATACTTAAAAGAACCAAGGCAACTAGATCACACTTTTTCGATGAGGATAACAAATGTCTGCTGTTGTAAAAATGATTCTTTGTCATGAGTATGGATCTGGTCAGTAGAAAAGATGGCAGCACAGTTAGTAGCATGGTCAGTAGGACAGTATATAAAGTAATCAGTGCTCCGGTGTGCTAGCCTTATGCAGTAGGAAGTCTTGATGTTCTGAGTGTCTGCCTTTCATGGTAGGGGACTATTCTATCTTCAGTGGAGTGTTGTGGGAATGGAGATTTTTTTTATGTTGGAATCTGTAACCTCCTCTTGCTTAAATCTAAATATCAAGTGGTTTGGAGGTTTGAGTGAGCTAAAGTTCACTCCAGTTGTTGTAACAAGACTTAAGGAAAGGTGGCGATAAGAGTTGGTTGAGTCTTAAGTGTTAAGTGTTATTAGGAGGAATACAATGAGATGTAATACCACTTGAGTTTATGAGAGAACGTAGCCAAAGGGAAGTGGTTGGAGATACGATATTAGCCAAGGTACAGGAGGAGGGAAAGTTTGATTCAAGCAAAGAGGTTGGGAGCATCAGCAGAAGATTGTTGAGTAGAGTGAGAGAGAATAAGTAAAAAATCATGTCTCTCAAGGCTTCAAAATGAGAAAGAATAAACACAAAGTCATGCCTCTTAGCAGGTTGTGGTTTAGAATGGTCAAAACACACCCTTGGAAGCTCTAATTTCCTGATTTCCCTTACTTCAAAAACTGATCTGTCAGTGGATTTTGACTCGGTGAGGAAAAGACAGTGTAAATTTTTTGCCACCAATGCTTGAGCGTTTTTACACTTGAAATATGGCATTATATACAAAGCCCATGTGTGACTATTACTTGTATATAAAAAATAAAGTAGAATGCTTAGTCATTTTTGGGAAATAGAGCATAACTTTTTATATCTACAGAGACTCAGCCCAAGTGGAAAAACAGAAGGGGGTGTTATCTGGGAATTGGGTGGCTTATTTTTATTTAATTTTGAAGAGATGTCAAAGATGCCAAGCTCAAGCTCCTGCTTGGCAGTGGTTATGCACAGAACCGATAAAATAATACAAATGAAAAACTTGTCACAATAATTCAGACTTAAAGAGTAATAGAAGGAATAGAGATGCAAAGCAACAAAAAAAAGTATAGTAGGAAGGATGAAAAATGTAAGTGTTGTACTGTACTGTAACATGAAAAAAATAGCAAAAGAGAGGAGTGTGGAAATGTGTTGTTATTCCTAGCTGAAGCTGTATACGAAATAGGTTGTGTGCAAGATGAAGGTCTTTTTCCCTCACTTTAGAAACTTATCATTCAATAACGAAACAAGACGAGTATTTTAGTTTTGGAAAATGCTTAATCAGTTGCCCATTTATGTGTCAAGGGATAAGCTACAGTAAGGCAGAATTTTGCACTTTGTATGAATGTAACATTTGATGGGTGCAAAGCCCATTCTTGTTTTGCTAAGAATGCAAAATTATATGAAATCCTACAGTGATATCTGACAAACCTTAAACATTGTTTTAGACTTCTATTCATCATTCCACAACAATTCAGTTGCCTAATACACCCTCCAGAAGAGTAATAAAAGGACATGGCTGCCCATGTGATTATAAGAATTCTTCATTCTTCATCTATAGAAATAGCACCAATATTTTCAGGACTAATGGACTTTGTTCTGTGGTAGTCATATACAGTACAAAACAAAAATGTAATACACATTTTGTCATTACAGTGTGATTTTTACTACTTATATTGGTCATGGGATTTTTAAAGAATCTTTCTGTTGATGTTTGGCTGATGTAGGGTTGTCAAATTGTTTTAAGTAACATTTGCCCTTGATTTAGTATTCTAAGTAAGCTACTACACAATTACCATAGTATTAGTTTGAGAATAAAATATTTTATATGAAATTTACACAGAAAAGTAAGTTACACAGTGTCATTTTTAAAGTTGTAAGAGCCCATATTGTGTGATAAGGAAAGATACTTCGACAACTAATAAGTAGGTGTATTTTTCTCTTTTATTAAGAAGTTTTGCAGTATCAGTGGCTGAAAAGCATATTTGATATTAGAGAGTAAACTTCTCAAGATGCAAAGTAGTATATAGAAGCATGCAGCTCAACTTTTTAGTGCTCTAGTTAAGAAAAATTTGTCACTGTCTCCCAGGCAGAATTGATTTTATTGTAGGATATTACAAATAAAGATCACATGCGAAAATGAGCCTTAAGCTATACTGTAGTGCATTATGGGTAAGGTTACTGTGTCAAGAGTTTTGACCTGATTTCAAGATATTGCTTTTGAAAATCAGCTGTCAGTAACTCTACATTACATTTGTATTTTCAATGCAGAAGTGATGAAATATTTTATTTTATTTCAGCATGTCAGGGCACTTAGGGTTTCATGTGATGAAACAGATTACCATTGTATTATCCATGAAATCTTAGAAAATGACTCCATTATGCATGATTTATGAATTAAAGCTACAAATTATTCTTTTTTGCTTAAGAACTCTGTAAAGTTTTGTATTACAGTATATTTCATGTAGCAACTACAGTTTTCCAGTTTATACCACTACATCTTATTTATGCACTTTTGCATCTGCCGTATCCCATACAATTTACTGTATTCCAGAAAGCCAAACCATTATCACAACACTAAGTTGTTGGTGGATACATAAACTGCCATATTCCAATTAATTTAATATATATGGTAAACTTCTCCATTGCCAGTGACATTTTACAACACACCCACCTTTTTTCACCATTGAGCAATAGAGAATTCATGACTGTAGATATAGGATCCTTTTCTAGATGAAAGAGCTTTGAACCTCATTTGTTCATATGCTGAAGAAACCTGGATCTTAACATTAGGATAAATCTTCTGGTGCCAGCGGGAAACCGAGAAAACTGAATATGTCACCGGGTTGGAGATTAGGTCGCTGTCCGCTTCCTACCTCAACCCCGTGACTTGATACCAGATGCCATCAATTCCTTGCATAAACAATTCCTTTTTTTTTTTTTTTACCGGTTTCTAGCTGTGAGATTTATCCTATGTTAAGACTGCAGGTTTGTTAGCTATAGAAAAATACAAATTAATTTAAAATTTTGTAACTTTTCTCGAAGAAATTAGAATAGTCTGAGCTTTTCAAGTTGATGCTCATTGACTGGAACATGTTTAAATTTATTTGTAGTTCTGTATGGTACTAGCTTCTTATAGAATACATAACTTATTATGCAGTAATGTTAACCTTAATCATGCTACATTTGAACATCTTTTAAATAAGAAAGCTATATACAGCACATAAGATTAAGTGAACAGGTTGGTTGTGGAACAGGATCCCATCTGGTTACTTCTTTGATAATAAATGGTTGGTAGGCTTTTATGCATGCTTTATGCAGTTTAAACCAAGGAGAAAAATCTTGAATGAATCAACTTACGCTTATATGTAAGAAAAATTATTTGTGCTAGATCCTGTGACTGATCCACAGAATTTTTTTTACATTTCATGCATTTTTATTTGTACAATAGTTAACATAACTAACATCATTCAGCATCATTCAAGATTTTTAAAATATTTACGCTCACTTGTAATCTTAGTGAGCTTAAGCATGGACTCTTGTCTTGTTACTGCAGTTCGCCCAATGCCTGGTTGACTTCAGTAGTGGGCTGTCCTTCCATCCCCACTCTGATTCCACAAGCTCCCTGCTAGGTGTATGAGCTGGACCTCCCAGGTTCTTTGATGGGTGCGTTTAGGCCAGTCTGTATTTACCGCCAAACAGTCCAGCCTGTGTAGTGAGAAGGAAGAGAGGAAAGGCATACCCATTTTTCAACCTGGGTAAGCGAGGAATGAAGGGCTGATTGGGCACATTGTTTTTCATCATGAATTGTTTCGTATTTGAAATTGTACTTGTATTATTAGTACTACCTGTTGCATGCTGGTGCTCTGTCCTTCTCATGTATATTCCTCATGATCATTACTTAACTTCAGAAATGCTTCTACAGATGTGTTATTTTGTATATATATGTTTACCTTTTTGTTTTTTTTAATGGGTACACATTCCCCACAATGGATCTTGTTTTTAATATTAAACAGTATGTCAAATACTGTTTAATATTAAAAACAAGATCCAACCAATGAAGAATATTCTGTCCACCATCTATACTCTAAATCTTTATCTGCTAGAAAGCGATGAAGTTAGTAATGATCATGAATGCTATGAAGGACAGAGCACCAGCTTGCTCTGGCAGGCTAGTACTAATAATGCAAGTACGGAGCTAAATGCGTAATCAGCCCTTACGGAGACGAAAAATGAATAACCTTTCTACTAACCGCTCTCACTACACGAAAGCACAGACTGTTTAACGATGAAACCCCAGACTTTAACTAAGCGACGCCATCAGGGAACCTGAAGGTAATCCCAGCTTCGACCTATCGAAACTTATTGAACTCGAAGAGGAAGCGGCGACCTGCTGAAAGTCGGCGGACTGCAGTAACAGACTGGAAGTCCTTTAAGCTCGCAACAGTTGCAAACTATTTTAAATCTTGAATGATGCTGAGATTTAATATGTTAGTTATGTTGACTTATTGTACAAATAAAAAATGCATGTCAAAAAATTCTGTGAATCCGTCACAAATCTAGCACAAATATTTTCTTGCTATAAGCGTAGTTGTTCATTCAGGCCACTATCGCTGGACTAAGCTGCATAAGCGTGCATAAGCTTACCAACTCATTGAAGAAGTAAACTTGTAGATGAGATCCTGATGCAACCAACCTATTCTCTTATGTGCTGCTATGGACCCTTCTGTTAAGATGTTCAAATGTGACAGGTTGGCTGACTCACTGTAATAAGTTATGTATTCTACTCAAACTATTCATACAGGGCTCACAAAATAAATTTAACATGTTCAGTCAATGATGCATCAGCTTATCAGATGGAAAGATTACAAGGCTTAGAATGACCCTGTATTTTTCATGGCAACAAACACCTGCAGTCTTGCGACAGGATAAATGTTCTTGGTGCCAACTTAAAACCATAAAAAAAAAAAGAATTACAGTATCGAAGTCACCGAGGTTGAGAAGGTAGCATTCATTCAGTTTTCTCATTCCCTTTATTCAATTTATCTAATGTTAAGGTCGGAGTTTCTTCGGCATATGGCTGTGAGTTAAGCTCTTTCTCAGGATCTATCTACAGTCATCAATTCTCTGACAGCATGTTGAAGATGGTGTGTTAAATGTGCTGTGGTTTACCATATGAAATTGAGTGGAGCTGTGGCTGGTTTGTCACCAACAGCAGTGTTTATGTTTTACTAGATACAACCAGCTGTAAGGATGCGGTGAAAGATGCGCTAAACTAGATGTGATGTTATAAACTGGAAAAACTGTAGTTAAGCCCATGAAAACCTGCTGTAATACAAACTTTACGAAATGTAAGCAAAAAATAATTTAACAACTTTTAATTAAATCATGCATATGGTCATTCTAGACTGTGAAATAACTAATGTGTCTATTTAAGTGCTGACATGCTGAAAATAAGCAAACTTCATCCCTTCTGCGACAAATGTAATATTGAAGTTACTGACAGCTGACACTCAAAAAGCAATATCTTGGTAGATAACTGCTGTTGCAATGACACTTACTTAATACACTACATTGCAACCCCAAGGCTCGACTTACGTGATCTTTTGACTAACCAATAACTGTCTGCTGCCTGAGAAAGATTGATGACAAATTTTCTTAGCAGACACTAAAAATGAGCACTCTTTCATACTACTTTGCATCTTGAGAAGTTTACTCTCTAATATCAAGTAATGAAACTTCTTAATAAAAGAGAAAATGCACCACACTTATTAGTTGTCGAAATTATCTTTTCATATCACACAATAGACTCTTACAACTTTTAAACCATGTTGCTAATGTATTACTCATGTGTGAAATTCATATAAAGTATTTTATTCTCAAACTAATATGAAGCAGTGTGTGTAACGTTATGAGAGCTTTAAATCAGGCAAATATGCTATTTGAATTTTGACAACACAAGCTGGCAGACATCAAACAGAAAGATTAAAAAATCATATAATATTAGCTCACTGTAAATATTGTATTATTTTTATTTTATTTGTATATGACAAAAGTCATTCTTCTTCTAGATGAGAAAGTATTCTTATAAATACATGAACTAACATCACCACAATACTCTTCTGAGAGAATTAATATGGACACAGATGTTTAATAGATAATGAATGAGAATACAAAACAATGTTTGGAGCGTCGATATCACTGGCAGAATTTCATACTAATTTTACATTCTTGCTAGCAAATGACTTTGCACCATCCATGTTGTTCATACAAATACAAGTGCTGCTGTATCATGTTTACATGAGCAACTGATAGCATTTTCCCAAGCAATACTATCTTGTTATTATTTCTGAGTGAGGAAAAGACAACTGCATCTTTGCACTGACTTTATTTAGTATGCAACTTTCGGCCCAGAACAACTGCATTCCATACAACTATTTTCATGTTACATTTGTTTGCCCATTTTCATCCTTTCTATGCTGACCTTTTCGTACTCTTTGAGATATGAATGTTGTGACAAATTTTCATTGTGTTTATGGAGTTTCTGTGCAACACTTGCAGCAGGCTTTGATCTTTGTTTATCTTCTTCAAAATTGAAACAAAAATAGCCGCCTTCCCAGATAACACCCCCTTTACTGTTTTTCCACTGGCTGAGGAAAGTCTAACAGATATAAAGAGACCCATGCTCTATTTCCCAAAGGTAACTGGCATTCTGCTATTTTTGCCCTCCAGCCGCAGTAATGGTCACGCATGGGCTTGCCTTGCTGTGCCGTAACGAGATGTGAAACGCTCGGTGCCGACAGTGACAAAAGAACATATTTCTCGCAGAGTCAAAATCGACAGTCGGTTTTGGTAAAGGAAGTCGGGTAGAGCCGAGGTGTGTTTGACATTCACAAACCTGGCCTGCTGGAAGGCATGACTTTGTGTTTATTGTTTTGAAACTTGCAGATACACTTTATTCTCATCACTCAACTGATCTTCTGCTATACAATGCAATGGATCAACTCTCTAGCTGCCTTGGCAATAATAAGTGTCTCAACCCTTCCTTGGCGTTCTCATAAGCTGGTATTATTACATATGTTGTATTCCCTCCTAACAACACTTAACGCCAATATAACCTGCAGAATGCTAACTTTCTGGCTAACTGAGTGAACTGTCACATAAACATCATCTGAGATCTGGTTGTGTAGAGGTGTAAGCCACGAACCAACATAAAAAATGCTCCCATTCCTCTGGCCTCACTGAGATAGAACAGTCCCCTGTGAGCAGACATGAAGGCACATCAGACTCCTACTACATGAAGGCTGGCACCACTTCCTGCTGTCCTGCTGATGTGCTACCACTGCATCTTCTACTGACAATCCTATACTCATGACAGACTCATTTTAACAGCAACATTTGTTATGCTCATCGAAAAGTGTGATCTAGTTGCCACAGTTCTTTTATTGATTCTAACCTCTACAGAAACCCTGGCTGTCTCTCGGTCTTGTAAAAAGCCTAACTACTCCAGTGACTGCAAATCAAAAAATCAGAATCTTGCTGACATCTCTCTCTCAATAACATGAGAGAGAGAGAGTTATTCTTACATTAGATATTGAAATATGGAAATTCATGGTTTATGAAGGAAAAAGAAAGAAGAGAGAGAGATAGTACCAGAAATCCTTTGACTTGCTGTGGGGAATGATTGACATATTTGACAGCTATGCCCTCGCCCCTCTCTTCAAAGGTTTCACAAGAGATCGGGAAATGATATTTGCTTGTTTAAAATGTCATATAGTTTACTATAGAAATGCATAAGTTTTGGAATTACAGTTATGTTATTATTATTATTATTATTATTATTATTATTATTATTACTGTTATTATTTTTTAATCTTATTAGTCTTATTAATATTTGAAAATTGGTACTTATTGTATTAGGTAAATCATTTATTTATCAATAACACAAATAAACATATACATGTAACCATAACAATTCTCTTATCTCAGAGATGAGAGAATTTTTATGGTTACATGTACAGTATATGTTTATTTGTTTTGTATGATAAATAAATGATTTACCTAATAATAAGTAAGTAATTTTAAAATATAAATAAGATTAATAAGATTCAATAATAACAATAATAATAATAATAATGATAATAATAATAATAATAATAATAATATAACTAATTACAAAATTTATACATTTCTGTAGTAATTTGTGTCATATTTTAAACAAACAAATATCATTTCCTGATCTTTTGTGAAACCTTTGAAGAGAGTGGCGAGGGCAAAGCTGTCAAATATGTCAGTTGTCGCCCGCGGAGCGTTAAAGGATTTCTGGTACTCTCTCTCTCTCTCTCTCTTTCTTCTTTCTTTTACCTTTTTCCTTCATAAATCATGGAGTTCCATCTTTTGATATCTAACGTAAGAATAACCTCTCTCTTTCATGCTATCCTCTCTGTCTCTGTAATAATTCCCAAATAATTTAACTTGATATTTCAAGTAAGGACTCTCTCTCTCTCTCTCTCTCTCTCTCTCTCTCTCTCTCTCTCTCTCTCTCTCTATCATCATCTGTCTCTGTAATAATTGATAAATAATTTCACCCCCTTTAAGTAAGGACAACCCTCTCTCTCTCTCTCTCTCTCTCTCTCTCTCTCTCTCTCTCTCTCTCTCTCTCTCTCTCTCATATTGTTAGCACTCACACATTTTTACAATATATTATTTCTCTGTACATCTTTACCTGTACAGTAGATAGTTTAAATTGATCTAATTTTACCTGTACCATCTACGAAGTGTAAATGCGCTAGTGTGGCAGATACATTCTAAAACACAGAGACATAATAATTAAGAGTTGTATTAGTCCAAATAATAAACACTGTTTGTTCATGAAAAAGCATTTCAGAACAAAGAGAAAGCGACGTAGAATAAAGAAGCTATTAAAAGAGGTTGAGAAGACTTCTAAAAATAGATTGGTCGGAAGAAGAGAGGCAGAAATTCTCTTCAAACTCTATTTTTATGTCAACCATTTATTTCTTTTTTTAAGGGCAATGTATTAAGCTAACTTTAAAATTAAATTAAAAACCTAACTTTTAAATGAAATAACAGTAACTTTGATTTCATTTAAAAGTTAGCTTAATAATTTGGGAACATGATTAGGGTCATATTTAGTGTTTAAACTTTATAAATAAACATTTATTAGCATTTTTAAAGACCATGCCAAAGTTATGCAAAAATGCACCTTGCGCGAGGGGCTCTGGAACCTAACCTTGCATAAGTTCGGGGTATGACTATATATATACAGGCAGACCCCAGTTATCTGCGGGGCGCGGTTATCTGCGATCCAGTTTTATGGCGCCTGGCCAGCAATGAAAATCGGCAATATTCTGCGCCGCAAATTGCTGATTCCTGCTTATCGATGCCAATAATTGGGTATTGGTGCCAATACATACTTAACTCTTAAACGCCGAGCCTCTATTTACAAAAGTGTCTGCCGTATGCCGGCGGGGTTTGGGAGTTAGCGCTGAAGCAGAAAGAAAGTTTTTTTTTTTTTTTTCTCTCTCTCTCCAAAAAATCACAGCGTGCTTAGTTTTTAAGATTAAGAGTTCATTTTTGGCTCCTTTTTTTCTCATTGCCTGAAGTTTAATATGCAACCATCAGAAATGGAAAAAATATTATGTATAAATATTGAAATATATGACAGCGCAAAAAAAAAATTTCATATATAATTGTATACAAATCGCACTGTGAGCAAAACGGTTAAAGCTAATGAGTTATTTTTTTTTTCTTTGTATTGTACACTAAATTGCGATGATTTTGGTATATAACAAATTGTAAAACGATCAAAGCAACACAGAGAAATATTATCACAAAATGATACATGAATTCGTAATGTGCGGACGTAAAAAAAAGTTTTTTTTTTTTAAATTCACCATAAATCGAAATATTGTGCTAGAGACTTCCCGTTTGTTGCAAAATGAAGGTAAATGATTGAATATTACTAGAATGTAAGAGTTTTAGCTTACAATTGCATTTTTCGACCATTTCGGTCGAGTCAAAGTTGACCGAAGGTTGAAATTTTGGCACTTATTGTGATTTATATGAAAATATTTCAAAATTGATAAAAGCTACAACCATGAGTTATTTTTTTGTTGTATTCTACATGAAATAGCACAATATTTCGATTTATGGTGAATTTTTGAAAAAAACTTTTTCCTTACATCCACGCTAACTGCTGAAAATCTCAGAAATTCTTTAGTCACTTTGTCGTAATTTTTGCACTGTTTTGTATTAGCCGTTACATAAAGTTTATGTAACGGCTAATACAAAACAGTGCAAAAATTACAACAAAGTGACTAAAGAATTTCTGAGATTTTCAGCAGTTAGCGTGGACATAAGGAAAAAGTTTTTTCAAAAATTCACCATAAATCGAAATATTGTGCTAGAGACTTCTCGTTTGTTGCAAAATGAAGGTAAATGATTGAATATTACTAGAATGTAAGAGTTTTAGCATACAATTGCATTTTTCGACCATTTCAGTCAAGTCAAAGTTGACCAAAGGTTGAAATTTTGGCACATCATGATTTATATGAAAATATGTCAAAATTGAGTTATTTTTTGTTGTATTCTTCATGAAATTGCACACATTTTCATATATAAAACTTTATGTAAAGGCTAATAGAAAATGGTGCAAAAATTACGAGAGTGACTAAAGAATTTCTGAGATTTTCAGCAGAGTTAGCTGATACTTTCTTTTGGGATAAGAAAGAAATTCGCGCATGCGCAGCTGGGTCATGCTTGTAAACAAAACAACAGCGTGATCCGTGAACTCCCAGCATCCCTCAAGGCGCGTGATTTAAAATTTTTTGCAAACGAGGCCTATAAGTATTTTTCCGCGAATATTTAAAAAAACTTTTTGTAGTCGACGTATTTTACGTCCACTTGGCACCCGACAGACAACTTTTGTTGACGTAAAATACGTCTAGTCAGCGCTAAAGGGTTAACAGAGGTGCTGAAATCCCCGATTTTTGGTTATTGGTGATTTTCACTTATCGTCACGCTGTCAGAACGGAACCTCAGTAGATGACTGGGGACTGCCTGTGTGTGTGTGTTTATATATATATATATATATATATATATATATATATATATATATATATATATATATATATATATATATATATATATATATATATATATATATATATATATATATATATATATATATATATATATATATATATATATATATATATATATATATATATATATATATATATATATATATATATATTTATATATAGAACAAAAAATCTTTAAATGAACAAAAATAGAGTAATGTTATAAAAATGGAAAATAGGCAAAGTTTTTGTTTTATTACCTTTTATTCAATATTTTGATATTTCTCCATTAGTTTTAAGTACCATCGTGCGCAAAAGTCCGTTCCCTTGGCCATCCAGAGAGTGAACGCGAATCCGGTGACTATGAAACACTGAAGTAGTTGAACAAGTAACCAGTGGAAGGCCCAACAAAAAAAATTATACCTTAGTTTTACCAGACCACTGCGCTGATTAACAGCTCTCCTAGGGCTGGCCCGAAGGATTAGACTTACTTTGCGTGGCGAAGAACCAATTGGTTACTTAGCAATGGGACCTACAGCTTATTGTGGAATCCGAACCACATTATAGCGAGAAATGAATTTCTATCACCAGAAATAAATCCCTCTAACTCTTCATCAGCTGGCCGGGGAATCGAACTCCGGCCCAGTGAGTGCCAGTCCGCAGCTCTACCGACTTACCCAACGAAGAGCTGGACCTTGAGGACATATGGGAGCATGAAGGAGGAGTGGGAAGCAGCTATTTTTCTTGAGAATAAAGTTCCTATATTTCAGTACTGTCAAGAAAGTGAACGTAAAGTTTTTGTTGTTGACGATATTGAGTTTAAGTGTAAAATGTGCAGTTAAGAAAATATGCGAAGTAAACCTGAGAAGAAAAGTGCTTAGGAAGTCAGTATTCATGAATTGGTATTTCCTATAGATTATTATATCTCATCAACAGACATGACTATCCACAAGATCGATACAAAACATTTCAGCTTCAGTGTTTACGGTTTATAAGATAGGATCATCTGTAGGGAGTACTAATTCATGAATACTGACTTCCTAAGCAAAACCCTTACGATCACTTTC
Organism: Macrobrachium rosenbergii; assembly: GCF_040412425.1. Taxonomy (NCBI): domain Eukaryota; kingdom Metazoa; phylum Arthropoda; class Malacostraca; order Decapoda; family Palaemonidae; genus Macrobrachium; species Macrobrachium rosenbergii. The sequence goes on from NC_089761.1 coordinate 792,451, forward strand.
TTAATGATATTAGAATATGGAGACTTTACTCTATGCTCAAGAAAAATACCCACTCCTCCTCTCCGTTCCCGTAAGCCCTTACTGTGCAACATCTGTTGGGTCTTCCATTTGTTACTTGTTCAACCGCTTCGGTGTTTCATAATCACTGGATTCGTGTTCACTCCCTGGATGGCCAAAGGAATGGACTTTTGTGCATGATAGTACTTAAAAATAATGGAGAAATGTCAAAATATTGAATAAAGATAATAAAACAAAAACTTTGCCCATTATTTTCTGTTTTTATAACATTGCTCTGATTTTTGTTCATTTAAAGGGTGTGTTTTGCAGTGACTGTATATATATATATATATATATATATATATATATATATATATATATATATATATATATATATATATATATATATATATATATATATATATATATATATATATATATAGTAAACCCCAGTATTTGTGGGGATGCATAACCCCCTACCTAATAGCTAAATCCCTCGAATACTAAGAACCCTTCTAAAGACACTTAGAACTGCCTGTTTTGATAGTTCAGACAGACACAAAACAAACTAAAAACCATTGTTTGTTGGAAAAACGTAGAAAACCAAACTATCTATAGGGTTGTGAGAGCCAAATAATGAGCAGGAAGACAAGTACTTCTGGTTTATTGATGAAGCAACCCTCTTTAAAGCGGCATGCTGGTTGGCTCATATACCAGATACATGAGTACAAAATTTACAAGTGACCTGATATCATATATATAAAATAGTGTTGATAACAATATATATATAGTAAACCTTCAGTATTTGTGGGGATGAGGTAACTTCCCCACGAATAGCTAAATCAAGTGACCTGAGGTCAAATATTTCTCTAAGAACCAGTTCTAAAAACATGATGATTAACAATAGCTGGTTGGACATTTGACAGTTCAAGGGCAAATGACACAGGTAATAAACAAATTCACAATAATGATAATAAAAAACCATTGTTTTGTGAAGGCACCTCAGAAAACGGGATGTTCATCATAGAGAACCTGTTGAGTGGGGACTTTACAATACTCCCTCCCCCAAGACGTAGGTAACATCTGATCAGAGCAGGTATCTGCTGGGGCGGCAGAGGGGGCCCCGCCTTCTCGATGCCAGCTGGGAGGGGTGTTCGTCTTCTTCGGTGCCCTGTGGATGGGTGTGTTGGGTTGCACGAGGGAGACGCCTGCCTCTGAGAAGTTTGCGGTAATATGTGTGTGGGTGGGGATGTCTGTGTCCTTGCTCATTCCGCCTTCTCACTTAGAGTGTGAGGGAATACTCGTGTCAATACACTTCCACATTCATCCAATTACTGTGTGTTGACTTGGTCAGCTATCTCTTGTGAGTGTGAAGTTTTTTGTGTCTCTAGAGTCTATCCTCAATGTCACCTGGGAACTGCTGGTTCCCCGCTCGTTCCCTTTGTGGATTGCTGCCTCCTTACCTTCAAGTTTTTTTGTTTTGATGTTTTCGTCGGTGAGCTGCCGGTTTTCTGTCGCCAGTCGGGTCTGGTAGGGCAGCGAAGTAGCGGCAGTGGCAGCAGCAGCAGGCAGTTTTTGGAGTTGACGTTGGTCGCAGTTTTTGAGCAGCAAATTGGAGCACGCCACACGGTGGAGCACGTCGTAGAGGGTGGAGTGTGACCATGAGTAGTCGTGTGACCACGAGCTGCTCATCTTTGATGACAGCGTGAGGCTGTCCTGACGCCTCCATCGGGGTTTTCTGGTTGATGGGTTTTGTCCCTGTTGTACAGCTGAGGGCTGTCTTGGTCATGGAGGACGTATGTTTGGTTTTTTTTTTTCTGCCTGCTGTTGTTTTATTTTTGCCTTTTTCTTACAGCTACTTTTTGTTTATTTAAATTTTGTTAGAGCTGACTTTTTTTTTTTTGTATTTATGGTTTTTATCTTTTACCAGACCTGACTCACTTGAAAACATGTAAATAAATTAATTTTTCATTATATTGTTTTTGTTGTTTTCCCCTCCTTTGTTTGTTGCATCTGCCGTCAGTCAAGACAGCCCGCCCTGAGTATGTTAAAGAACCTGACTTGTTGGACATTGGGGGATCAAAAATATGGAACTGCTGGTTCCCCGCCGTTCCTTTTTGTGGATTGACAAGTTTTTTTGTTTTGATCCGGTGAGCGCCGGGTTTTCTGTCGTGGGTCGGGTCTGGTAGGGCGAAGTAGCGGCAGTGGTACAAGGGCAAATGAACAGGTAATAAATATACAATTCACAATAATGATAATAAGATTGTGTATTGCCTCCCTTACCTTAGGTTGCAGCTGAAGGCACCTCAGAAAACGGGATGAGCATCATAGAGGTTGAGTGGGGACCACAAGTAGTCTGACCCCCAAGCTGCTCATCTTTGATGACAGGTAAGGCTGTCTGACGTCTCCAGAGTTTTCTGGTTGATGGGTTTTGTCCCTGTTGTACAGCTGAGGGCTGTCTTGGTGCCCCGATGGAGGACGTATGTTTGGTTTTTTTCTGCCTGCTGTTGTTTATTTTTGCCTTTTTCTTACAGCTACTTTTTGTTTATTTAACTTGCCAGTTAGAGCTGCTTTTTTTTTTTTGTATTTATGGTTTTTATCTTTTACCAGACCTGACCACTTGTAAATATTGTAAATAAATTAATTTTAAGCTCATTATATTGTTTTTTGTTGTTTTCCCCTCCTTTGTTTGTTGCATCTGGTCAGTCAAGACAGCCCGTCCTGAGTATGTTAAAGAACCTGCATAACGGCCCTGCAATGGCGACTGAGACAGGGCGGCTCTGTTTTGGCTGGCGGGGTTGTCTACGGCATTGAGGATCATGAGTAAAAAAAAAAATTTTTTTTTTTTTTTTAGGTGGGAGGTGTCACGGGTGATGGTTTTGGGAACTGCTGGTTCCCCTTGTTCCTTTGGATTGCTTCCTTACCTTCAAGTTTTTTTGTTTTGATGTTTTGTCGGGTGAGCTGCGGTTTTCTGTCGCCAGTCGGGTCTGGTAGGGCAGCGGTAGCAAGTGGCAGCAGCAGCAGGCAGTTTTTTGAGTCGTTGGTCGAGTTTTTTGAGCACAAATTCATCCGGCGGAGCACGTCGTAGAGGTGGAGTGTGACCATGAGTAGTCGTGTGACCACGAGCTGCTCATCTTTGATTGAGGCTGTCTGACGTCTCCATCGGGGTTTTCTGGTTGATGGGTTTTGTCCCTGTTGTACAGCTGAGGGCTGTCTTGGTGCCCGATGGAGGACGTATGTTTGGTTTTTTTTCTGCCTGCTGTTGTTTATTTTTCTAGAGCTGCCTTTTGGTTTTTTTGTATTTATGGTTTTTATCTTTTTACCAGACCTCTTGTAAATATTGTAAATAAATTAATTTTAAGCTCATTATATTGTTTTTTGTTGTTTTCCCCTCCTTTGTTTGTTGCATCTCCAGTCAAGACAGCCCGTCCTGAGTATGTTAAAGAACCATGGCCCACTCGGGCTACATTTTGTTTACAAGAAACTTTTACAAGAAACCTGACTACTAAATATATTTCAGAGGTAGTGGCCAATGTATCACTTGGAGTCTGTCTTGAGGTATTATCTCTACCTCTGTAGACAACTGAATTGAGTCTTTAGTTTTCCTAGTTACTTGAAAAGCTGTCAGTCCCAGCAGCTACAGGATTTAGTTCAATGACTTCTTGTGTTTTATGTCAGGCTCAGCTACTCATTGCTTATGACCTGGATCTCATTAGTTCTTTAGGTCTTTTAAAATCGAGTTGCCTTGAATCATTGAATGACTTATCACTCATTTTGGAGCTTTGACATGGTTAGAATTTTTTATTCCCAGCCTTTGAATCTTAGAACCGGCCTCTTTAAAGCAATTATCTATTCAAACACACTCTAGGTAGCCCTAGCGCCCACGAAAGAGTAAGCTAATTTCAAGTGTTTTTGTAAGACATTAGCGTTTTGTTCTTGCCCTGGGTTTAGAGCTAAGAACAATTTTAAGGCATTTCACTTCCAAGGGTTTTTAGATGCTGGATTTGACATCATTTAGGGGTATTGAGATAAAGACACTTTTATGCTGTACAAGGGCGGCAATTAGAGTGTACTTTGATTAAAGCCCATTATAGGTGATAGTAATAAATTTGTGCATTAGGAAATCGAACACTACCATGTCGAAAGGCATTGCCCATTTTTTTGTTTGCTATTTAGACAAATTACCGCATGAAAAGCAAAATCTTGACCTATTGCCTTTGCTAGAGGTAATTATTCATAATGTAAGGGCTTTTGCTACTTCATTTAATTTTGAGAAATTTGTCTCTGTAGAAAATTAATATGCCGCACATTTCTTTAAAAACGTGGAAATTTTGTTTGAAACCACAACCCTTAGTCTTCTGGTAGCAGCAAGTACAATCTTTTCATGGACCAAACATAAGAGCACCCTTGTAGTCTCTCCTTAATTTTAGAGCCTGGTCTTGAGTGGTGGGAACTATAAAGATTTGTATAGGTGCTCTACCTTGTTTCAACAGATATTCTTTAGTTTTGGTTGTTGGACCCAGGCATAGGGGTCTCATTAACACTGCTTCTGCTGAGGTGGCTTTCTCCTTAAGGATGCACTAACCATTTCTTATACTAGACAGCCTTATTCCTTAAGAAGGATCCAAATTCTGGCAGCACTACAACCCAGAAAGGATCCCAGATCAGGTTAGATTGCTTTGGGCTTTATGTGAGAAACCTTTAGTTTGCTTGGCTGAGCAGATTTTTGTCCTTCTCTCAATGTGGGACTCAGCTGTCTTTGTTTTGACAGGAGGTAAGATTACCCCAAATAATGTAAATTTTCATAATGAAATTTATTATTTGGTTATTTACTTGTTGTTAAAGTAGAACCTGCCCAGCCTCCCCTCAATTTAGCGGGCATTCAAAAATTATGACAAGCTGAAACATTCAAACCACACTTTGTGGAGGACAGGTAAACAAGACAGTTGACCGGGTCAGCCGAAATATCTTTTATTTTGAATGCTGGTGCAAAGAAATAACTATCTTCAACAGTAGGCAAGTATCCAAATAATAAATTTTTTGAAAATCTAGGTTTTTTTGTGTAGATAAGATGGAGCCAAAATTGCTGTAATCTGCTTCGATAATGTGACTTTTATATGTATTACAAAAGTTTCTCTTTTAAGTTTGAGAGAGCATTCCATATTGCCACATGGGGACTGCTTCAGTCAGTTTTCCGTATATTTCTGGCATTCTGTATTACAGTATAACTCTATTCTAGAGGTTTCTCTTCTGGTGTCTGGGTCTCATTGAATTGCACACATGAGTTTGTAATTCATGGATGCAAGTTGACCCTTAAGCACATCTGTAGCATAGTAAACCATTATGGGAGCTTTTTATTTCAGATCAGTGAGGAAGATTTTATGGATTTACCTCCTGGATGTTGTGGTCAGTTATTCAAGTACTTACCTCCTCATTAGCAATAATCAAGTGGTTTTTGGGTACTAACTAATATTCATGCCAAAACTCTACTCTTTCCTTAGACTTGATTCCCATTTAAGTGATATTTTCTTGGATATTAGAATAATTAATCAAAGGTGTCATCGGCTTTGACAGTAGTTAACTATTGCTTATATCCCACAGGCTGGCCTTGTGTGTAAGTTGAATACTCGATGCAGCATTATAGCAGCGACAAATCCAAAAGGACAGTATGATCCAGAGGAGTCATTAACAATTAATGTTGCCTTGGCGTCACCACTACTGTCTCGTTTTGATCTCATTTTGGTTCTTTTAGACACCAAAAATCAAGATTGGGATAGGTAAGACCTCATCTAATAGAATATATTTTCAAGGAAAATATTTAACAATGAAACACCGCTTGGAGGCAAAAGTGATCTACCTCTGAATAAGGGTTCCAACATTTGGTGCCAACCTTTCTCTAGTTTTCAGTCACTTTTTTATCACTTTCCTTAGAGAAAATATGGAAGGATTTGTATATCTAATTTAGTTTCAACCGTTTCAAAAAAGTAAACTCCTTTTAAACTTTTATTTGGAAGACTGCTAATGTTCATATTGTATTCATGGTTATTATGTATATATTTTTAATGTATGTTTATGTTGACAACAAATGTAGGACAAAGTAAATTAAAAAATAATCAAATAAATGGTGAAGACTAGAAAATAAACATTTTTCAGATATTTTGAATGTTGCATCCAAGACTTGTTTGTTCCCACACAAATACAAACCTTCATCCTTTACATAGGAGATTGCTTCAAGTGCAAGCTGGAAATGGCCACTTAGACTTAATAACAAGATAGTTACCTACCAACAGGTAGTGGAAAGCACCACCCACCTGTTGGTCTGCACTCCACCTTGGTTCCAACTGCCGTTGAGTATAGATACCTCTTCTGGTTTTCTGCCCCACTTCTGCCATTCTACCCTGTTACGAATAGATTTTGAGTATCTTCTTTCATGTCCTTTGATTCAATGTTTTGTGATGATGAGTGAAAAACAAATGCATCAGTCACTTATGCCCACTTCATCTAAGGAGATAAAACCAGTATTCATTAGGAGGCAGTGCAGAGGGACAAATAAGTCCTGTGGCAAGTTTCTGTCCTCCATAGAAATAAACCCTTAATTACTATGTGTTTTCTTTAGGAAGTACATGTGTAAATTAACAGTCCTTGTTTGGAGTGTCAAGAGTAGCTGTCCGAACAATTGGTCAAGTTTGCTTCAAGGACTAGGGGAGAGCCTAAGAAGTTTTCTCTTGTAATGAGAGGGTAATGCCTTCTATGAGACCTTCCCTCCTTCCAAACTGTACCTGTTGTTCCTACACCTGAGGGAGTAGCTTCTGCTTTGAGTGCTCCTTCTGAACAAGTTTTAGCAGAGAGCCCCTGAGGCAGGGAGAGGGTTGTCACTCTGAGATATCTTTCAAGGCTTCCTTCTGTTTGGAGAGGGAGGTTTCCTCTGGTGAGTCCTCACTCTTTTGAAGGAAGGTCTCCTCTGCTAACCTGACTGTCCTTTCAGGTGCATCAGAGACCCAATGAGCTGAGGGAGTTATACCATCCCTGGGTCTATTGGAAGAGCCTAGTGTTTCTGCTTTGCTCAGTCACCAGCCTTTGGGAATGTGAACGCCATAACCACCTCGACTGTGAACATGACAACTTCAGTGTTCATGGTGTTCTCAGACTCTCTGACTCCTCCTACTTACTCAGTATCTTGCACCCATGTGTGATGTGTCCTGAGGAGTTGCTTCTTCCACTTAAGAGGCAGTCCTTCTCCACACACTTGGCATCAGACCTGGCTAAGAGGAAGAAGTTGAAGAAGTGTAGAAGGAAGTTAACTTCATCTTCACCTTTGTCGCCTGGTTCCATCACCTTTTCACCTTCTACCTCCAGAGTTTCAAAGTAGAGGAGGAAGAAAGCTGCAGAAGTCTGGTAAGGCTTCAAGATATTGGTCTTCCTCTGCAGAGAAGACTGACAGAGCTTGAGCTAGTGGTGCTTCATGCATTGCTGCATTTTGCACTCTGTACACAGGTGTGAACGGTATATGGCTTCCTCAGGTGCTACAGGATCCATGCATACCAGTAAGGGTGGCAGTGTTACCCTTACTTGTGCTACTGGTGTTGTACACAATGCTAGGAAGGCCCAGTGTGAGCAGGAATGGATAGAGCAGACAGGAGCTCTCCTTCCTCCTGCCCTGCTCTGCTCCCAGAACAATGAAGGGATCCCAGGACATTCACAGAACCCATGGGGTTCAGTAACCTAGACCCAACAAGAGAATGTCCCCTGAGTCACCTCCCTCTTCGACAGAAGCTTTGGCATGTTTGAGGGACAGCTCCCAACCTGTGAAGAGGTCATCACCACAGGTTGGCGGTCACCCACAGCCTCGTTCCCCAGGCAGGGGTGCCAGAGACTGTTCAAAATTCAGTACCACTTCTTTGGCAATAACAGAGTGGGTGAAGATTTAGAATGTTCACAAGGGTTAGGATCAAGAGCATTCACGCTGTCTTCTGAGCCCTTCCACTGGCATGTATATTTGAGGTTTGGTCATAGGACCCAACTGATCATACTCTCGGGTGGTCGAACTGTTTCTTGTGGGCTTTGGTGGGCCTCTCTTTCCTACAGAGGGTACATTTGGGATGACCAAATGCTGGAGGGACCCAAAGGTCCTTTGCTCTAGGATTTGGATACACCTGAGGTGCAGAGGCATTTTCAGGATATCACCTTTAAGCAAAATGGCTTCAAGGAAGAGACCTTGTGTCGCATGTGGATGCCTTTTCTGCGGTCGAGAGGCACATGAGTTCCCAACATGAGCCTAGGCCTTCGATCAGGCTGCCTTGATCACAGGTTGTAAGCAGCATCTTGGACCAAGTGAATTCCCTGGTTTCTGGTCTGGAGAATTCACTATGGTCCAGTTGTTCTTGTAGATTACTTCCTTTGCCTCTGACCCTCTAGGGAAAGTACTTTACTCCTTTGGATAGTGCACCACAAACTGTACAGAGTTGTCTCTTATTCTGTCATTGGAATGCCTCTATTCGGAAGGAGTCTCTCTCTCTCTCTCTCTCTCTCTCTCTCTCTCTCTCTCTCTCTCTCTCTCTCTCTCTCTCTCCAATGGAGGCACAGGTTACAAGGAACGTCATGGTTAGACCTGTGATCTTTTGCCATGAAGAACTTTGCATCTTCCGTGGGTCTCAGTACCCAAGTAGCTGATGCCTTGTTCAGAAGATAAATGCTGTTTGAAGGTAGAGCTAATACTTAGCCCACCGTACAACTAGCCTGTAGGCAAACATAGTCTTGACGAGACAGGATGCAATGTTGTTTGAGCTCTCAGGGCATGTTGCTGCTGAGTCTGAGTTGGCACTAAGGAACAGACTGGTTTTGGGTTCTACCTACCTCTACATGAGAGGCGAGATAGAGGCCAAGGCAGAGCACATTAGGATAGTGAACAATGACATCCTACTCCACAAAGGAGTGTTTTTCAAGGCTCCTGGGTCTTTGCGAGGTACTGCAGCCAAACCTTCAGTTTGGCTAGCTCTCCTTTTTGGGGCAGAAACCCCAGTCTTTTGCTTCTTGACAAGAACCCCAGACTTCTGTCCCGGTGAAAAAGGGGGTTCTTCCCAAACCTTTCCACTGCTTTCCACTCCAGGAAGGGCAGTAAGTGAAAGAAAGGGAGGGGGATGCTAAAGGCCAGTGTTCCCACTCACCAGCTGCTGATAGTGGGGGGTTTCCTGTCAAGCCCTTGGGCAACATGGCAGTGATATGGAGCAGAGACCTGGGTAGTAGATGTTGTGTGGTAAGGGTATCGACTTCGAGTCTCTGCCACCCCTTACTGCTATGCAGGTCCAATTCTTAGCATCTTTCCATTTTGCGAAAGGACCTGGCTTTCAGAGAGGAGGTGAATGTGATGCCGGGGAAAGGAGGATTAGAGTAGGCGACAGGTGGATGGAGACCAGTCATCAGCCTCTCTCCTCTGAATCAGCTTGTTGGGCAGACCAGATTCAAGATGGAAACTGTTTGGTCTGTGTTCAGTGGATCTCAGGGATGTGCATTATCAAATACCCATCCATCAGTCCTTCCAAAAGTACCTCTGCTTTACCTTCAGGGGGAAGGTCTGTCAGTTTAGGCCAGTCTGTTTTGGACCCATTCACACTTGATACGCCTGTTGAGGTATCTCTACCACTGGCTAGTCCTGGCAAGCTTGTTGCTGTAGTGCCCACAAGGCAGACCATCTTGCATTTTGTCACAGCCTAGGTGTATTGGTAAACTAAGAAATTGGAGGTTATTCCTAAGAAGAGGGTAGTTACTGGGAATGCTGATAGACACAGCAACAGTTGTGGTTTTTGCTTCAGAACCTCACATCAGCAATCCCAGGGAGGTAGTGCGTGAGATCCTGTCTTATTAGAAACAACCCCGATTGGCAGTGGTAGTTGGTTTTAGGTCATATGTCATCCAAAGAAAAGCTGGTAGCCCATGGGTGGCTTTACCTCTGCTTATTTCAGTGGAGACTCAAGGATTTCTGGTTGGCAGTGAGAGACCCACCTTCCCTCCCCATTCCTCTCAGGAAGTAAGGGAGGATTTTGTTAGGTGGATGGATGACAGGAACCTCACTGTGGAAGTGCCTTGGGTGTTCCACCTCCAAAGATGTTTCTAATTTTGGACACATCAAATTAGGGGTGGGGCACACACCTGGAGGATCTGTTGGCCTCAGGTGTGTGGGACCAGAACAGCCATCACTAGTACAGCAACATCATGGAATTGAAGAAAACTTTTCAAGCTCTTCAGGAGTGTTGATAAGCAACAACACTACAGTGGTGGTGTATGTCAGCAAGCAGGGAGTCTGGTACAGTGCATCACCAACTTACAGCTGATTCGATCTTAGGGCACTTTTTTCAATGCTTACGGTGCCGATAATGGCAAAACATGACTTATGGCAGAAATCAACTTACAGCGCAGCACTGGAGTGGATCCCCCACTGTAAGTTGAGAACCTTCCCCTGTACCAGTTGGCAATGTAGGTGCATGAATGGGCAGTGTCCAATGATGTGGAGCTCACTGCCAGATACATTTGAGGCTCTCAGAACATTGTGGCAGACAAGCTCAGAGACCAGCCACCAGAGACAGGTGATAGGTACATAGTGGTCTCTGGACCTTTGTGTGGTGGAGAAACTGTTGTAGGTTTTGGCTCTCTGGTGACAGACTAGTTTGCCACCCGGAGTTATAGGAAGCTCTCAGTGTTCTGTTTCTAGTGCCGAACCCATGGGTCGCAATGGAGGATTCCTTTCATCACCCTTTGTACAACCCCTGACACTTACTCTTTTCTGCTATTCTGCCTCATCAGGAGGGTAATCAACAAAGTGTTGAACACCCTGAATCTCTGGCTGGCTCTGGTTGTGCCCGAGTGGCCATGTGTCAAGTGGTGTCCGGACCTGCTAGCTTTGTTATCCGAGGTCTTGAAAGAAATTCCCCCCATGGCACCAACTTGTTTCAGCAGCACATAGAGAGGTATTGTAAAGTCATCTGTAAAACCATTCGTGAAGTCTCTGCTAAAAGTGTTAATTGTAAAGTCTCTGCTGGGCAAGTTTTCTGTGGTGACGTCCCATTTTCTTTGCCTACAATTGGTCACGCCTAACGCATCGGGTCACGCAAAGTTCAGTCATTTAAACTATGTATATACAGTAGAACCCCGGTCCTCGACTGTACTAGAACTCGAAATAATCGGATTTCAACACGAAATGTTGAGTAAATTTTGTGTCGGAGTTCAAACAACAAACCGAATCCGACCCGATGAATCATATGATGCTTGTAGAAAAAGTTTCGAGCGGCTGCTGCTAGTTGGCGTTGTTGGTGGCGTTCTTCCCATGCTTATTTAAAAGCATTTAAAGCCCACATGCATGCTGCTGCTGCTGTTGAAAAACAAGCCATATTATCACATGAAATTAATAATACAGTATTTATAAGCGAATTACTGTAAATCTGTTATCATAAAATTAAGAAAATTTCGAATACGTCGAACTCGGCAGCCTGTGGCAGCTGCCGAGTTCGACGTAAATTCGGAAATTTTTCTTAATTTTATGATAACAGACATACAGTAATTCGGTTTATAAATACTGTATTATTAATTTCATGTGATATGGCTTGTTTTTCAATGTTATCATTATTAACAACAGTTTTCATGTGTACCTGTTACAGTACATTCTGGTAGTGCCTATAAGGCTAATTTTAGCCTAGCCTATGGTAATACGGCCGCATTGGTCATAGGCCAACTTTTTGATACAGTATGCATTTAAAAATGTAAAAGTGCTTTGATACTTGTAAGTTATTCAACTCTGAACCTATTTAATTGTGATTTGTGTAAAGTTTTGTATAAAAAGGCAAGGTTGGGGTAATGACTGGTGGTCAGGAATGGATTAATCCATTTTCAGTTATTTCTTATGGGAGAAATTAACTCAGAATTCGACAAAATCGAATCTCTACACTTCTTCTGGAACGAATTAGCGTCGAGAACCAAGGTTCTACTGTATTTTGTTTACCTGCTGTCAAAATGTATCACATGTTTCTTCTTTCACAGGCATCAAGATTGTATCCAATTCCATTTCTGTCTGTTCTTACATTGTAAAGTGTGCTGGTTCGCTGTATTTATTCTTATTTATTATCGACCTCAGGTCACTGAGGTTTCCATTGTATTCCGCGGCGCGACAGCAGTCTGCCGCTATATAAACTACCTGGATCATGAATAAAGTAGCAGTAACCTTATCCTGCTCGTTTCTTTCGCACCTCCTAACGTGGTGACCCCGGAGTGGTTCCCGGAGCCATTAGCGGACCCATACGGCGACTCAGTCTTGGCTTCCGGAACTTACTCACACCCTTAGCGGACTAATCACGGCACTGAACCAGCGTTTGGGCGTGCTGACTGTCGTTGGCAAAATCACCAGCGTCATTAGCGGACTCACATGGCACGCTTCCAAGTGCGTTTTGACGCGAGTACCCCACTCCAGTTAAGAGGGCAAAGAGAGAGTATGGACGCGGACATCCCTTCCCTCGTTCAATTAACCGCTAACCTGCGGATTCAGATGTCTACCTCCCCCCATATCACCCGCGCCTGCCCCCGCGCAGAGGCTCTTACGCTCCTCCACACCCCTGCCCGTGCCCAGCACTCTCCCCTGCCCGGCAGGACAATCACGGGTCGCCCTGACCTTAAAACTGCTGCCGTTCACACAGGGAACCCATCGTCATGGCTGTACAGGGTCGAGCCAGTTCCGCATGGCAGAACTCACCGACCAGGGTGCTGCAGGCGGATACCAGACTTTAACGCCCTGCCGGAGGAAGTCTACAAGAAGCTCGTCCGTGGGTGTCGACGACACCCCCTCACCTACCACCTCCTGAAGAAGTCCCTCCTCCAGGCATGCTCCCTGCTGGTCGCCGAGCAGGCCGCCCGCACCCTCGACCTCGCCATCAGCCTGCGACAGGAGCAGAGCATCAGGGAGTCATGGGGCATGATAAAGGACCTCCTCACCCTCCCAGACACTGACGGCACTGGAAAACAAAACGAAATAAGCCTGTCGCAGGAGCTCCCCCTTCGTCAGCTCCTCCTGGAGGTCTGGACACAAATCCCTGAGCCCTACGCCGTCCCCCTCGACGACCTGATCCACACGGTGCAGAACCTGACGGACTCCGTGAGGGCAACGAAGCGGGTACCAGCACCCTCACTACCAGTCAGCACCATCCAGCAGGAGGAGGGCGCAGAGCAGGAAGTCAACACCGTCGCCAGGAGGCGCCCAGCGCCTCACAACAGGTGGAATTCCCCGGGGCTGTGCCACTACCACAGGCGGTTCAGCAGGGACGCCCAGAACTGCCTGCCGCCCTGTTCATTCATCCGTTCAAAAAACGGGGGTGGCGGCGGCCAGCAGGACAGGCTGTCATGGCAGCAGAACCCAGGGGCCCAGAATCAGTAGGCTTCTACGTCCGCGACACCGTCTCCGGCATGATGATGCTGGTCGACACGGGGGCCGTTAGATCAATCTTCCCGGCATCCAGAGAGGACCTCAAGCGAGAATCGGACCCGGCTGCCTTCCTGACGGCTGCCAACGGGTCCCCCATCCTCACCTACGGCACCAGGCCCCTGTCGATCTCCATCCTTGGCCGGAGATATTCCTAGGACTTCATCATCGCGGATGTGAGGACCCCTCTCCTGGGTGCGGATTTCCTTGCCCACTTCGGGCTGGCAGTCGACGTCGGTAGGAAGCGCCTCCTCGACACCAACTCCTACCAGCCCCTCCCGTTGGCAACGGGACCCAAGGCGCCCACCATCTGTTCCGCCGCCCCCCACCAGTACGCACAGCTGCTGACGGAGTTCCCGGAAGTTTTCAGGCCAGAGCTCCGCCAAGTCCCTGGGGCCCCAGCCAAACATGGCATCTACCATCACGTAAAGACAAAGGGCCCCCCTGCACACGCGAGGTTCGGGAGGCTTTCCCCGTGGTGCCTACAGGAGGCCAAGAACGCATTCGCCGAAATGGAGCGGATGGGAATCTGCAAGAAGGCCTCCAGCCTGTGGGCGTCCCCCCTCCACATGGTGCAGAAACCAGACGGCTCCTGGAGACCCTGCGGCGACTACAGGCAGCTTAACCTCGCAACGGAACCTGACCATTACCCCCTGCCGAACCTGGAGGACCCAACGGCTTCCTTCCACGGGGCCAAAATTTTTACTAAGTTGGATCTCTTGAAATCCTATTTTCAGGTACCAGTGACGCCAGAGGACATACCAAAGACCGCCATCATCACGCGTTTCAGGTCCTACGTGTTCGCCTTCTCCACCTTTGGCCTGAGAAACGCTGGGCGACTTTCCAGCGGCTCATGGACAGCATCCTGGGTGACCTGAAGTTTTGCGTCTGCCACATAGATGATATCCTTTTATTTTCCAGGTCCCACAGGGAGCACCAGAAACACATCCGGGCAGTCCTGCAGCGCTTGCAGGAGAACGGCCTCGTCGTATGTTTCGACAAGTTCACCTTCAGCATCCAGAATGCTGATTTCCTGGGCCACGAGATATCCCCGGATGGTGTCTGCCCACTCACATCCAAAGTTGCAGCTGTCACCAGATTCCCTGTCCCCACCTCCGTCAAGGCCGTCCAGGAGTTCCTCGGGATGGTGAACTACTACAGGAGATTCATCCCGGGATCACGCACACCATGGCCCCCTGACGGAAACACTCAAAGGCCATCCAAAGTCCTTGTTGTGAGGACCCAGCCAGCAGCAGGCCTTCTTACTTACCTCTCTTTCAGACTTTTCATAAGAACAGACAAAGCAAATGCTTGAATCAAATTATCAACTCATGGATATTAATTCTCACTCTTCCAGACTTGTTCAGAACACAAAGCAAGCAAGGCTTGAATAAAATTCCTCTCTCTCTCTCTCTCACACACACACACATTCACACTCAGGGATGTTAATTTTCACTCCTTCCAGACTCATTCTAGAGAAGGTACAAAATTCTAATGTTTTCATACTCTACTGAAATCTATTTCGAATTCTGAAATAATTTTCTAAGCTAATACACGACAGTAGTTTAATTTGCAAATTATAGCTGACTCGCCGAAGTCAGTCTGATTTTCCAAAACAAAATCGGAATGCTTTTCACCTGACATGGACTGTTATTAAAAAAAACAAATCCTGTAAATAAAAGCGCTGAGTGCATTCATCGTAAAAATATGTCGATGTAGTCATTACTGACAAAAATCAGTAAAACTAAAAAAAGGTTTGAGACGTTTCTGAACTGAAAGCGTTCGCTTTTGCTAGAAAATTTTAACCAGGAATGTATAAAGCAACTTTTAGGAAATGTTTTCATCTGAGGAAACAGGTAGAAATGGGATCATTCCTTTTCGATATTGTTGATTCCAGAATGCGTTGAAAAAAATGGTAGGTAATTCTTTCGTTATCAACAACTGTTGAATGCAAAATTATCATAATGGTGCATGTTGTATCTAGGAATATATATATATATATATATATATATATATATATATATATATATATATATATATATATATATATATATATATATATATATATATATATATATAATGACCTAATTGACAGCATTTCATTCGAATTCTATCCCTTCCGAGTGAATATAAAAATAATCAGCACCCAATCACGTGTGGAACAGATATAAATTTCTGACTCACATCAGGATCGAACTTGGATCTTTCAATTGAAAGGCAAGGGCGCTGCCCACTAGCCCATACAAGTCATAAAAGAAGTTGGAACCTGGTATGCGAGCAGTTAGCTTGCCCAGGTAATTCCTTGTGTGCAGTGGCATTACTTAGTTATCTTACGAGTTATCAAACCACTCTTCAAAAGTACGAGAAATGTAATGAAATGGGTGTTTTGACATATTCACAACCCTTTTTTATACCGTTTTACACACTGGGAGAAAACAGGTATTTTCAGTAGATACGAAAACAAATTAGTTGGTAATTCACTCACGCCTTAAACGTTCTGATTTTACCTGAGTTAGAGAATGATTTAAAACTAGATGGTCAAGATATCAGACAATAACTTTAAAAGTAAATTCTTTCTTGCTAAGAAACCATGACAGAAAAAATAATTGGTCTCTTCAAACGTTCAAGAAGTAGAAAGTTAAACTCTGTAAAAAAAAAAAAATCTGCTCCAGTTGACAAGAACCAGCAATATGATTATTTTCTTTCCAAAGGCGACATGGAACTCGTGAACCTTGCATTAGTTCAGAGGCAAAATTTATTGAAGTTCTCTCTCTTGCAACTTCACGAGTCGGAACATAATATCAGCATAATGTTACCATGTTACCGGGAGAATACTTGTTCGAAGGAGAGACAGGCACGGATTTTTTATTAGCGTGTAATTCGATTTTGCGTCTTTGAGCTTTGTAAAGTGATTCTGTCTTCTTAAAGGGGGAATGTCACTGGTTAATTCAAGAAACGTGTGTGTGCGTATAAGGGATGACGTTTTCTCCAAAAGAAGCTTTCTGTGGCACAAGTAAAGCATGTCACAAACACGCTGGCAGTTTATCACATACATGTCAATAACAGGTTGAAAACAAACAATGGCTGTCACATACATGTCACAAACAGGTTGAAAACAATCAATGACTGTCACATTAATGTCACAAACACATTGAAAACAAGTCGATGACTGTCACATACTTAAGATAAGCATGTTAAAAAAAATTCAATGACTGTCACATACATATCACAAACAGGTTGAAAACAAGGCAGTGACTGTCACAAACACATCACAAACAGGTTAAAAACGACTTGACTGTCATACATATCACAAACAGGCTGAAAACAAGTCAACAACTGTCACATGCATATCACAAACAGGTTGGAAATAAGCCAACGACTGTCATACATATCAGAAACAGGTTGAAAACACGTAAAAAGCTGTCATACTTATCATAAGTAGGTTAAAAACAAGTCAAGAACTTCATATATATCACAAACAGGATGAAAACAAGTCAACAACTGTCAAATACATATAACAAACAGGTTTAAAATAAGTCAACGACTGTCACATACATATCACAAACAAGTTGAAAAAACAAGTCAACAACTATCATATGCATATCGCAAACAGGTTCAAAATAAGAGAACGACCGTCACACATAACACAAACAGGTAGAAAACAAGTCAACGACTGTCATACATATCATAAATAGGTTAAAAACAAGTCACGAACTTCATATATATCACAAACAGGCTGAAAACAAGACAATGGCTGTCAAATAGATATCACAAACAGGTTTAAAATAAGTCAACGACTGTCACATATATATCACAAACAGGTTGAAAACAAGTCAACAACTGTCATATATATACATATATATATCACAGACAAGTTAAAAAGAAGTCAACAACTGTCAAATACATATCACGAACAGATTAAAAAGAAGTCAGTGACTGTCACGTACATATCAAAAAGAGGTTTAAAATAAGTCAATGACTGTCACATACATATCACAAAGAGGTTTAAAATAAGTCAACGACTGTCACGTAGAATTAACAAACAGGTAAAAACAAGTCCAACGACTGTCACCTGCACAATATAAACACGTTAAAAGCAAGTCAACAGCTCTCACATACATATCACAAAAGGTTAGAAACAAGTCAAACAATTGTCATGCATATCAGAAAAGGGTTGAAAACAAGTCAACAACTGTCGCATACATATCACAAACAAGTTAAAAACAAGTCAACAACTGTCACATACGTATCAGAAACAGGTTGAAAACAGGTCAACAACTCTCACATACATATCAGAAACACCGTTGAAACAAGTAAACAATTGTCACATACATAAGTTAAAAACAAGTCAACAACTGTCACATACTATACATATCAGAAACAGGTTTAAAACAAGTAAACAACTGCCACATACATATCAGAAACAGGTTAAAAACAAGTCAACAACTGTCACACCTTTGGTAGATACAGGATAACGTATGAAACACACACACACACACACACACAGACACACACATAGTAGTATATATATATATATATATATATATATATATATATATATATATATATATATATATATATATACACACACACACAGACACACACACACACACACATACATATATATAGCAGAGAGAGAGAAGAGTATATATATATATATATATATATATATATATATATATATATATATATATATATATATATATATATATATTAATGACCTTGAGTGGTTTGTTATGCAGGTTCCTTTAATACACTAGGACGTAATACTATGACTGACGGCAGATGCAACAAAACAAAGAGGAGAAAACAAATAAAATAATAAAATGAGCTTAATATTGATTTATTAAGGCAAGTATTTACAAGTGAGTCAGGTCTGGTAAAAAGATAAAAAAATATATATAAAAAAAGCCAAAAGGCAGCACTCAAACAAAACTGCTAAACAATTAACTTTATAAACAAAAAGTAGCTTTAAACAAAAAGGCAAAAAATAAACAGCAGGCAAAATAAAAATCTCAACACGTCCTCCATCGGGCACCAAGACAGCCTCAGCTGCACAACAGGGACAAGAACCCTACAAACCAGGAAACCTGATGGAGACGTTTGCATGCGCCTCACGCTGTCATCAAAGATGAGCAGCCTGTGGTCACACGATCACCATGGTCACACTCCACCTCCTACGACGTGCTCCACTTCGTAGGCGTGCTCCAATTTGTTGCTCAAAACTCGACCAACGTCGACTCCAAAACTGCCTGCTGCTGCTGCTGTCGCCGCTACCTCGCTGCCCTACCAGACCCGACTGGAAGAAAGAAAACGGCAGCTCACCGACGAGAACATCAAAACAAAAAACTTGAAGGTAAGGAGGCAGCAATCCACAAAGGGAACGAGCGGGGAACCAGCAGTTCCTGCAGAACCATCACTTATCGTGACATATATATATATATATATATATATATATATATATATATATATATATATATATATATATATATATATATATATATATATATATACTCTGAAGAAGGAAGCTTAACTCAGTAAACATACTCTGCCCCAAAAAAAGCTTTATCTTTTCCGCAATCAGCGTGACCCTCGGGAGGTTTTACAACATCGAGGGCAAGGGAGAAGAGATGAGAGATTAAGAAGAAAATAAGAAAAAGGAATATAGCAAAAAGAAAGGAGGTAATGCAAAAGAGAAAACATATCTAGTGGAATGTATGCTTGTTTGTTTGTCTGTCTGGGTTGTGTTCTCTCCCTTTCGCTCCATTTCGAGCAAATAGCAAAACATAAATTGGAGGAAATGCCTTGTATTCATCTCTCTCTCTCTCTCTCTCTTTCTCTCTCTCTTTCATCCTCATACTAGGAGATTTGTGTGTGTGTGTTTTTTTTGTGGAGGCGCAACAATTGATCTCATTATTTATGGCCTTTTATGAATCTCTCTCTCTCTCTCTCTCTCTCTCTCTCTCTCTCTCTCTTCTTTCTGTTCGTGTGTTTATATCTTCTTTTCAGTTGAGTCTCTCTCTGGAAGGAAAAAATCTCATCTCTTTCCTTTTTAACGAACAGTTATTAATCTCGGCTATTACTTCACGAGAATCTCGGCATGTCTGCCTGTCTGCCTTTCTGTCTCTCACCCTACTTTTGCTAAACCTTGTTAAAATGAAATATAGCTGATTTTTTCTCGGATGTATGGAATATATATATATATATATATATATATATATATATATATATATATATATATATATATATATATATATATATATATATATATATATATATATATATATATATATATATATATATATATATATATATATATTGTTACGTATGAGGGCTTGGCTGATGAGTTTATTACTTGATTAACGTAATTTATAAGGCCCTGCGTGCTGGCTTAGACATGTAACCTGTCAATGGAAGCTACAACCACCAAAGACAGCTGTTGTTATAAATGGAATAGTATCGCCAGTCGAGGAGGACCCTTGACACAAAGAATATTCAGTGATTGAGGACTTTACGATAAACGTCGCCCAACTTCAGACGCAGTCAATCTCTACTCGTTAATATGGTATTAAAACACAAACGGCTCTTCCAATGGATCTTGAGGCTCACGCAGCATAAAGAATTGAATTACTTGTTAACTCTGACCTCAAGTTACTTCACTGGAATAGTTGGATGTCGCTAAACAATAAGGAAAATATGCTTAATCTAGAATTTGTGAAAGCAGAATGGGCTTGGTTATATATGGTGGCAGAAGAATGGAACAGAGGAAACTAGAAATATAGGAAGAGATACTAGTAACTCGGCGAAGTTTTGAACGAAAATTCCAGACTTTTACGAACGCTGCATCAACGGACGCATCAGAAGTTCTGATGGGTCTACCTACTAGTAACATAGACTATAGACAAAGAAGAAGATCCAAAAATGCATAGATGAAAAATAAAAAAATAAATAAATAAAAATAAATGAAAATAAATAAATAAATAAAAATAAAAATAAATAAATAAATAAAGATAAATAAAGATAAAAAAATAAATAAAAATCAATAAGTATATAAAAATAAATAAATTAATAAATAATTAAAAATAAATTAAAATAAGTAAATAAAATAAATTAAAAGAAAATAATTAAAAATGGGTAAATAAATAAAAATAAATAAATAAATAAAAATAAATAAATAAATAAATAAATAAATAAATAAATAAATAAAAATAAATAAATGAATAAAACAAATAAATGAAAATAAACAAATAAAAATAAATATATAAATAAAATAAATAAATAAATAAATAATAAAATAAATAAATAAATAAAAAATTAATAAAAATAATAAATAGAAAATAAATAAATAAAAATAATAGAAAACAAATAAATAAAAATAAATAAATGAATAAAAATAAAGAAATTAAAAGCAAAAAATAAAAATAAATGAAAATAAATAAATAAAAATAAATAAATAAATAAATAAAAATAAATAAAAAGAAATAAAGAAATAAAATAAATAAAGATAAAAAATAATAAAGAAAAATAAAGGAATATAAATAAATAAAATAAAATAAATAAAATTAAATAAAATATAATAATAAATAAATAGAGAAAAATAAATAAATAAATAAATAAAATATTAAAAATAAAATAAATAAAAATAAATAAAAATAAATAAATAAATAAAAATAAATAAATAAAATAAATAAATGTAAAAATAATAGATAAATAAATAAAATAAATAAATAAATAAATAAAAATAAATAAATAAATAAATATAAAAATATAAATAAAAATTAAATAAATAAATAAAAATAAATAAATAAATAAAAATAAATAAAAGAATAAAAAACAATTTAACAAAAATAAAAATTAATGAAAATAACTAAATAAACAAATAAAGATACATAAATAAATAAATAAATAAATAACTAAATAGAAATAAATATATAAATAAAAATAAATACAAAATAAATAAATAAAAGAAATCAATAAATAAAAATAAATAGATAAAAATAAAAAATAAATAAAAATAAAAAATAATAAATTAATAAATAAATAAAAGTAAATAAGAAAATAAATAAAAAAATAAAAAATAAATAAGCAAAATTAAATAAATAAAGATAAATAAATATATAAAAATAAATTAAAAATAAATAAATAAAAATAAATGAATAAATGAATAAAAATATATGAAAAGGATTAATAAGAAAAAAAAAATATATATATATATATATATATATATATATATATATATATATATATATAAATAAATATATAAAAAAATAAATAAATAAATAAAAATAGAGAAATAAATAAATAAAAATAAATAAATAAATAAAAACAAATAGATAAATAAAATAAATCAATAAATACATATAAATAAATAAATAAATAAAAATAGTAAAAAAATAAATAAATAATAAAATAAAAAATAAATAAAAATAAAAATAAATAAATAAATAAAAATATAATTAAATTAAAATAAATAAATAAAAATAAATAAATAAATAAAAATAAATAAATAAATAATAATAAATAAATAAAAAAATAAAATAAATAAAATAAATAAAAAAATAAAATAAAATAAATAAATAAATAAATAAAAAGCAATGAATAAAAATAAATAATAAAAAAATAAATAAAAACTAATAAATAAATAAAAATAAGAAAATAATTAAATAAATAAAATAAATAATAATAAATAAATTTAAAATAAATAAATAAATAAATAAGTAAAAAATAAAAAAAATAAATAAATATAAATAATGGAAAATAAATAAAACAAAATAAATAAACAAATGAAAATAAATAAATAAATAAACATAAAAACAGAAATGAAAATCAAGATAATGAAGAAAATAGAGAAACAAAATGGAAAAAATAAATAAAAAATGAATAAAATTAACTAAAAAATTAAAATGAACAGAATTTAAATAAAAATAAAAACAATGAAAATTAAAATGATAAAAATAAAAAATTATGAAAATAATAAAAAATAAATAACAAAAATAAATAAATAAAAATAAATAAATAAAAATAAAAAAATAAAAAAATAAATAAAAAATAAATTAATAAAATAAAAATAAATAAGAAATAAAAATAAATAAAATAAAAATAGATAAACAAAAATAAATAAATAAATAAATGAAAATAGATGAAAATAAATAAATAAATAAATATAAATAAAGAAATAAAAAATAAAAATAAATAATAAAATAAATAAAAATAAATAAATAAAAAAATAAATAAATAAAAATAAATAAATAAAAATAGATACATAAACAAAAATAAATAAAATAAATAAAAATAAATAAATAAATAAATATAAAAATGAAAAATATTAATAAAAAACTAAATAAATAAATAAAATAAATAAAAATAAATAAATAAAATTAATAAATAAATAAATTTAAATAAATAAATAAAAAAATAAACTAATTAATAAAAAAAAATACATAAAAATAAAATAATAAAAATACATAGACAAAAAAATATAAATGAAAAAATTAATAAATAAATAAATTAAATCCAATAAATAAAAAAATATATATATATATATAAATTAAAAAAATAAAGAAATAAAAATAAATAAATAAATAAATAAAAATGATGAATAAATAAAATAAATAAATTATAATAAATTAAATAAATAAAAAGAATAAATAAATAAATTAAAATAAATGGAAATAAATAAATAAAATTAAAAATATAAAAAAAATAATTAAATAAAAGTAAATAAATAATAATGAATAAATAAAGAAAAATAAAAATAAATAAATAGATAAAAATAAATAAATAAAAATAAATAAATGAAAATAAATAAATGAAAAAAAAATTAATTAATTAATTAATAGAAATAAATAAATAATATATAAAAATACAGAAATAAATAAAATTGATAAATAAAAATATATATATAAAAAATTAAATGAATAAAAATAAATAAACAAAAATAAATGAAAATAAAAAATAAAAAATATATTTTAAATAAAAATAAATAAAAATAAAAAAGAAAAAATCAATAAATAGAAATAAATGAATAAATAAATGAAAATAAATGAGAATAAGTAAATACATAAAAATAAATAAATAAATAAAAATAAAAATAAATAATAAAAAATAAATAAAAATTAATAAATAATTAAAAATAGATAAATAAAATAAATAAATAAAAAGAAAATAAATAAAATAAATACAAAAAAATAAATAAATGAATAAAATAAATAAATAATTATAAAAAAATGAAAATATTAATAAAAAATAAATAAATAAATAAATAAAAATAAATAAATAAATGAAAATTAATAAATAAATAAAAATAATAAATAAATAAATAAAATAAAATAAATAAATAAAAAATAATAAATAAATAAATACATAAAAATAAAATGATAAAAATAAATAGATAAAAATATAAATAAAAAAATTAATAAATATATAAATAAAAGCCAATAAATAAATAAAAAATATATATAAAATTTAAAAATAAAGAAATAAAAAAATAAATAAAAATAAATAAATAAATAAAAATGGTGAATAAATAAAAACAAATAAATAAAAAATAAATTAATAAATAAAGATAAATAAAGAAAAAACATAAATAAAATAAAAATAGATAAAAAAAATAAATAAATGAAAATAGATGAAAATAAATAAATATATATACATAAATAAATAAATAAAAATAAAAATAAATAATAAAATAAATAAAAATAAATAAATAAAAAATAAATAAATAAAAATAAATAAATAAAAAAATAAATAAATAAATAATAAATAAATGAATAAAATAAATAAATAAATAAAAATAAATAAAAAAATAAATAAAAATAAATAAATAAAAATGAAAATAAATAAATAAATAAATTTAAATAAATAAATAAAAATAAATAAATAAATAAATACATAAAAATAAAATAATAAAAATATATAGATAAAAAATATAAATGAAAAAATATTAATAAATAAATAAATAAAAACCAATAAATAAAAAATATATATATAAAAATTAAAAAATAAAAATAAATAAATAAATAAATAAATAAAAATAAATAAATAAAAATAAATAAATAATAATAAATGAAATTAAATAAATAAAAGGAATAAATAAATAAATTAAAATAAATGGAAATAAAATAAAAATAAAAATATATATAAATAAAAAAATAAATAATTAAATAAAAGTAAATAAATAAAAATGAATAAATAAAGAAAAATAAAAAATAAATAAATAAATAAAAAATTAAATAAATAAATAAATTAATTAATAAAAATAAATAAAATAAAAATGTATAAAAAATAAATAAAGAAATAATTAAATTAATAAAAAAAATAAATAAATATAAAATTAAATGAATAAAATAAATAAATAAAAATAAATAAAAATCAAAATAAAAATATATTTTAAAATAAAAAAATAAAATAAAAATAAAAAAGAAAAAATCAATAAATAAAATAAATAAATAAATAAATGAAATAAATAAATGCATAAAAATAAATAAATAAATAAATAAATAAAAATAAATAATAAAAATAAATAAATACAAATAAATAAGTAAAAATGAATAAAAATACATAAATAAAAAAAAAAATAAATAAAAAATAAATAAATA
>NC_089761.1:1500000-1540000 GCF_040412425.1 Macrobrachium rosenbergii
ATTTCTATTGAAGAGTCAGTAAATAATTACAGACGGCTACCTATCATCCCCAGTAAAACAAATTTTGACAAATCTCAGTACCAAATAAAATGTTTAAATTGCACCCATTATACTTCTTGGGATGGGTGGATTTTGTGCCTAAAAGTAATTGTTTTTTTTTCAGTCAGAAATTGCTTTTTTTTTTTTTATTAAGGTATTGGTAACAATAACCTTTTCATCAATTAACCACCTCCTGTAGATGAACAATTAATCCTCATTATAGACCCAGCTCTTACTTATGACTAAGATGGTACCTCACTTATATGTGGAATATATTTTTTATGAATGTGAACATCCAAGAGTTCAGGTGAATTACCTCATCAAATTATGATTCTCATATTGAAGCCATGTATAATACCTGGGAATAAAGCTGTGAAGTTCGGCATGTGGTTGCATGTAACTAGACTGAGTATATGTATTTGCGTGTATGCAGAACTGCAACGTGTTGCTAAGTTAGTCTTTGTTGAAACTTTAGACAGCTAAATCTGAACTGACAGAAAGCTCAAATGTGGGACACCCAAACTGATTTTACAATGGATGGAGCATAAATGGCAAAGGATAATTGACACTGGATGAACCAATGTACTCCATGTGGACCAGACAGCAAATATAAGTGAACCAATCTAGTGCCCTAACTGTTGCCGAATTCACCCTAATTTCATTAAGTGACTGCTCCTGAACTGGCAAGATCTTTCAATATTTGACACTTTTCAGAGCATAATTGATGATATTACTTTTTTCTTTTGTATATTCCCCCTTAGTACTGTTTTTATGCTGTTGTATAGAGAACAAATGAAACCTTTAATTTTCAGTGATGTTAGAGGACCTTGATTTAATATATGCTAATTTCATATAGATACTTGGTTTTGAATAAATAATTTTTTGTAAGATGACAGTGAATTTTTGTTATTTTTATTCATGTTTAAAAGCATGTCAGCACGACTTTCGTAGAGGTTTTACATAATTTTTTTATTCCAGATTTTTCCAGGTTGGCTGAGTTGACTATGGTTATGTAGCACTTACTCTGTGGTAGTGCAGTTTTATATGCCAGGAAGAAGGCAAGGCAAGGCATACCTTCCAAGCCAGCTCACGCATAAAGAAGAATGCAGCGTTTTCAGTTCAAGGGTATTTGCTTTAGCATTTTGCCTCCAGAGAGGGGCCATGCTAAAGACAAAGGGACCCCTACCAGAACACATCCATGAGATGAATTCGTAGTTACTAAGTGCTGTGAGTAAATTTTATAAATTTTCTTTTATTTACTTTGAATTTTAATCACACAAGGCATAAAGCCATTGACCACTACCACACTAGAACCCCACTTCACACACTGTGAGACATAATTTGGTGATCTTTGTCAAAAATGGCCAAGCTTGTGGAACTGGCCGAGGAGATGGGTTTAGAAGCCTAGAGTTGAGAAAACTTAGACCTAGCTTGTGTACAGTAAAAGAAAGGAAGAGAAGCACTAAAAGTGGAAGCTGAAAGATGGAGAGCTTAAGAAGAGAAAGGAAGAGATGAGGCAATACAAGAAGCTGAAAAAAAGAAAGAACAAGAACTTCAAGTAATAGGGCTCAAGTAATAGGGACAGGGAAGCAGCACAGGTACCCCTGCATTCACTGCAAAGCCCAAATTACCTTGATTTGATGAGAAGACCGACATCATGGATGCAGATGGCCAAGGCTGGCTTAGGGATGAGTGAACTGTTTGTCTCATTCTATTGCTAACAGGTAAGAGTCTGCAAGTTTTTTATGGTCTGCCTTCTGACGAAGCCTTGTGGTTTTGAAGAGATATGAGATGACAGAAGAAGGATTTAAAAAGAAGTTCTTTGAGGCTAGACCAGAACAAGGAGAGACTGCATATCAGTTTTCAGCTGGGCTACTGAGATATTTCAACAGGTAGATTGAAATGGCTGATTGAAGCAAGAGTTTGATTATTTGGCAGGGTTGCTCATCAGGGAACAATTTGTTAGCATGTGTTTGACTCAGATGGCATTACTCCTTGGGGAAAGAGTACCAAGAGACATAGGTGAGATCATGAAGCTTGCTGAGTGGTACTTGGAGGCCTGTGGGATAAGCATAGTGTAATACTAAAATTGACGCCATTGAAGACTCCAAGACAGATGAGCAGAAGTGGACAGACAAAACTGAAAGTAGGTGCTTTGTGTGTCACAAGCCAGCTTATTAACCCTTTTATAGCAGCATGCATCCTATGATGTGCAATAATGTCATTAGAGGAGTGTCAGTGTGTATCATGTGATAATCATTATTCTGAGCCATGATATTTGAATGAATTTTGTGGGAAAACATTCAGATCACTTGGATGGGCCATAAATGACTATATGGCAACACTCATACCTCAGCTCGGGATGGAGAGTAGTTTCCCTTGAGATTTCATGGGGGGGAATGCACTACATTTCCCTGTCCCAGTACATCTCATATATATTTGTCCATAAATATACTCAGGGACTGTTGCTGGATTTAGTGCTTATCTTTTACAGTATTTTGCCAGCTGTAATTATAATTTTGCAAAGTACAAAAAGATATTAGAATGAACATGTATAACTCACTAAAAGGGACATCTCCCCATCCAAGTACATTCCATAAATATTTAACCATAAATTTTCTCAGGGACTGTTGCTGATTTTAGTTTTTATCTTTTATGATATTATGTGAGCTGTAATTGTAATTTTTCAAAATAAAGTATAAGAAAATATTAGAAAGAACATGTATAACTTGCTAAAATTAGCATATTTTTGAGTGTCTTGATACAGAAAAGTTTTTACTTTAGAATTTTTCTTATACCATGTGCATTTGCATATCTTCCTCTTTCCAGTGATTTTTTTTTTAAAAACTGGACGACCTTAAAGTTTGACTGTTCTGGGGTTATTGTTAAAATATATTTAGTCTTGTCTGTAAGTGTTAAGAGCAAGGACCAGCAGAAATCCAAGCAAAATGCAGCTGGTGCCATAGCAGTGGAAAAGCTACTATCATGATTTGTGAGGATGTTGAGATAGCCCATTTGGAAGACTATGTCAAAGATGGTAGGCTGGAGATGGCAGATGGAGCTGAACTCCTCCCTGTTGTGTTAGTAGCTTGTAGATCTAAGGAGCAGAGGAGGAGGCACAGAAATTTACCATGAGATACAGATTACATAAGTGTCATATGTATAAGTTTGGCAATTGAGGACCAAATGACTGATAAGACATGGGATTGTGCACTCATTGCTAGGAGTATCTGGAGATATCCAGATGCAAGAATTTATCTGAATGCTCTGTACTATATACATACATACTATATGCCTAGATAACTCCATTTATGACCTTATACTTGGAAACATTCCAGGTATTATGGGTCACAAAGAAGTGGTTAAAATTTGTGGCTGATAAAGCAATAGGGATAGACAGCCAAAAGAATGAGCTAGAGGAAAGTGATGCAAAGAAGGATTTGGAAAAGGCTAGTACTGAGACAGCAGCAGTTGTGACTAGAGCTCAAGTCCAGCAAGAAAAATTCATCATCAAGCCAGTAGCTTCTGACATCCCCAATTTTGGAGAGGGACAACAGGTACCTAATAAATGTAGTGGACTTGATTATGAGACACCCAGAGGCGATAGCACTCCATAAAATAGAAACCAATCATGTAGCAGAGGCACTACTTAATATTTTCAGCAGGGCAAGATTCCAAAAGGAAATGCTCTGTGACCAAGGTACCCAGTTTACTTCTAAGATGACGAAGGAGGTGAGCTGTCTGGTTAGCACCAAGGAGATGGTTGTATTTATAACTGACAAAATCAGTGCAAACTGTTTTAGGTCATTTGTGCTTCCTTTACTAGAATACTGTTCTTGGTGTGGGTGTCTGCTTCTGCCAGAGATTTATCTCTTTTAGATAGATTGGTTCGTGGTGGCAGGTTTCTGTTTCCTAATACTAGCAGTTATGACTTGGACCATTGACGGATGATCTCTTGTTTGTCAATTTTTCATAAATTGTATTTTAACAAAGATATTTCACATTCTCAGTTGATTCCTGATCCCATTTATCTGCTGAGAGCAACAAGGTTCGCTAAACAGTAACACCAACATGCAGTTAATGTGCCTTGCTATCAAACTTCTGATTCAGAGATTCTTTATTCCTCACATGGTTGCACTGTGGAACAGCTTTCCTGAGGAAGTTGTGCAATTGGAACTTCAGAAGTTCAAGTGAAGATGCAATGCATTACTACCCTAATACAATTCTTCCTGTATATCAGTAACTTACTTATCACTGTTTTAAATATATGAGACTTTACGAACCATATCTAACTTTCATGCGGCATTTGCTGAAACTTTCAGTAGATGTTTCTCAAAAGTAAGATGTGAGTAAAAAGTTACACCTAGAATATTTAAAGCTTCTGATTCATTCAGCAGAGTCCCATCCACCTGAAGGGGAGGATGGGGTGGAAAATCTGTACAAGACCTGCTAATCAATAGCGCTTTTGTTTTACTGGAGTTCAGCCTCATACCCCACCGACTACACCATTCAGTGATCTGCTCCATGTCCCAATTGAGGCTGAGGGCAGCTTCATTTCTCATAAGTGGAGAATTTACTACACCTACAAGAGTTACATCATTGGCATTCCAAACAATCTTGTTTTCCAGGCCAACAACGATATCACTTATATACACTAAAAATAACACTGGATCAACAACACTACTCTGCGGAACTCCAGACACAATAGGTCTTGGTTCTCTAAAGATCCCATCAACAGCAACTTGTTGCTGCCTACCTGTAAGGAAATCTTGAAGTTAATCCTAATTAATACCCACCCACTCCAAGATTCTGAAGTTTATAAATAAGTGCCTTGGGATTTACTAAACTGATAGCAGCACTAAAATCTGTTTGAATTACTCTGCACTCAAAACCTTTATCAAAGTGCTTTTGCAAATGGCATGTCAAGTCTAAAAAGATCATTGCAGGCACCTAACTACTTCCTGTAAGCATATTGACTATCAGCTAACAATCCTTTAGATTCCACATACTATTATAGTGGCTTAAAATAAGTTTTTATGCAACTTTAGAGAGAACAGGGAGAATAGAAATTGGCCTGTAATCACTGCAGTCTGCAGATATGCCATCCTTTGGAACATCCACTGTATTACTAAGCTCCTGCTCATCCACAAAGGTACTACATCGACATAAAAATCTATAGAATCTACTAATCTTGGGAGATGACACACTAGAAACTTTGCTAAAAACAGAGGAAAGACACCATTAGGATCATCTCCACCCCAGCTATCAAAATTGCCAAGAATTTTCTTAACATCCATAGAGCGAAATGCAAATTTTGTAAGAATGGGTTCAGGATGACAAGTATCAAGGAGAGGGATATCCTCAGCTGATTGCTGAGCTTCAAAAGCTCAATGAAGCAGTTCTGCATTTTCCCTTGGGTCAGTAACCAATCTATCATCATCTGCTGCCACAGAGCCCCCTTTCTTGCATTTTGTGACATAAGGGCTGGCTGGAACTTTGACCACAGAAGATGTACCAAGATGTCCACATTAAAGGTGACCTCAGCAAGCAACAAAAGAAGCAGGAGAATATGAATGCATCTAAACCAGTAATCCTGAAGGACTTCACTGGGAGAACACCACATCAAAGTGATTGCAGACCAGCCAGTCATAGCAAAAATGTATTCTTTACCATATGTTACTAGGAAACTGATCCAAGTTGAGGAGATGCTCAAAAAGGGGATTAATTCCTGTGCACTATTTGCCAGTAGTTATGGCAATGGAAAAGGATTACCATTGAGTGAAAGTCATAATCAAGTGTGACAACAAATCAATGGGAGATCTTGAGACTGTGATGAAAAAATTTTTAATGATAGATTTCAACTAAGGTGGACTTGAGCAAAGGATAGTGGATTCCAATTGAAGAAGCATCATAGGAGAAGACTGTTCATAATTCTGAGTGTATATTAGAAGAAGCATCATAGGAGAAGACTGTTCATAATTCTGAGTGTATATTACCAGTTCAAGAGGATGCTGTTTGGATTAATGAACTTAGCAATGACTTTCAACAGGGTGATGAGGGAGATACTAGCTTGAGCTAAGAACACTGACCATATTGTGGACAATATGTTAACTCATACAGCTTTATGGGAAGATCGCATTGAGGGACTCAAGATTCTATGCCAGAGAGTGAGGTAAGTAAGACTGACTATTTGACCTTCAAAGTGTCACACTGGATGTTGCAAAATGGACTCCCTCAAATACAAGGTCAGCTGTATTAGGATAGTCATGAATGAAACAAAGCTGATGAAGATTTAAGATGCATCACCCCCAAAGACCAGTATGCAAGTTTGGCAGGCTTCTACAGGAAGTTTGTAAATAATTTCCAGTGCCTTTGACGCAGCTAGTGAAGATGGGATGGCCAAACAAAATGGGGTGAGAGGTACTTCAACAAAAGCTATTTGATTGATTGAAGCATGCATTAGGAAACCCATTGATATTATAAGTTCCTGACTTAAATAGGACTTTCAGTGTGTGGACAGATGCATATGCTCCTAGTCTTCAAATCAGTATCATTCCTATTCTGTGATGGGTATCAAATGCAGCACTGCCATTCAGTTGTCAGAGGCGGCAGCCATCATAAGCAAGATGTTTCAGTTTAGATTAACTTATAATAATACTAAGTAGTTTATGTGCATGACTGAATATGGTGGAGCCAACAAGTTCCACTTAAGCTAGGGAACCTTGAAATCATATATAACTACTACATATTTATTGCAATATAACTTTCCAAAAGCAATAGAAAGGAACAGTAATGTACAGACATACCAAATACTGCTGTAAATAAATGTTTGCCAATTCAAGAAAAGGGCCAGTGCTTTTCATAGTACAGTACAAATTTCAGGGCGGCTAGGAGAGTCTGTATTAGAGAAATGGCCCCGTTTGCCAGTCAACTTTCCAAAAGAGATTGTTCACCACTCAAATGATGGACAACAAGAGTCACGTCTGCACAAACAACCTCCCACGACTCACCCTCTGCAATTATGGAACATTATGTGAAAAATTAACAGCAGCAGACATACAGAGAGGAAGGTATCTGAGCTGCAGCCAGCTTACCCAGCATTATTACAGTCTTACCAGACTTAGCTTTTTTCACTTACTACCTAAAGCAGGTGTATAAAGGGTTAATTAAACTATGTTCTTACTGATCTGGCTATCTCTGTCACCTGCTCAGCCCTGCATGCGTCATAAGAGAGAAGTTAGCATCACATACTTTTTGTACTATCTTTGCAATAAGATCCATCCTTCAAGCATTTAATGGGAATTATCTTAGACAGTATCATTTCTAATCAATGAAAGATTACTATGTTCTGACACAGGATTTCCAGTCCTAGGAAGACGGTCAGAGTATGGGGAGGATGAGTTTGGGATAAAGTTTGAGGCAACTGTCTTGAGGTCATTTGGAAATTTTCATTACAATAGTGGTGAGCATAGTCAGTAGTCTTTTAATTGGAGGCTTGAATGAATGGTTGGACGAGGGATAAGCTGTCTCCTTTACGAGGTTTGAATCAACTTTTGAGTGAAAAGGCTCAAATTATTTAATGGGATGGCTCACAGACTTAATTCAAGCTAGAGGGGGTGTCATAATGAATAGATGAGTCTTTCTTGTTAGTTTCTAGCATTATTTGAACACAATAAACCCATCAGATCGCAGCATATCCCCTATACAAGCTAAAGAAGGGTACATATAACATCTTTATTAGTGACACACCCAACAGTGCAGATATCATTAGTTTTGATGATTGGAGTGAAAAAAGAAATCAAAGCCTGCCGTTAACTGCTCTCTCTTCATATGCTTATTTGGAAAAGATGTTTATGCACTCTCAGACCTGACTCTTTATTTACCTACTAATAACATGGACATAGTTAATTTGAACTAGTAGTATTATGGAGCAAATAGAGAATGTCAGATGAGAGCTCTTTGCCTCTTGTAAATCTGGCATAGTTTTCTTTTCCGTTCATTCATCAAATGCAAAATATCACGTCAGAATGAGAAATAATTGCTAGACTAAAAGTTGCATCATCAACAAGAAATTTAAGGAAGAAAATGAATGATTTTCAACACACATTCAGACAGGAAGAACAGGTTCACTGCATTGCTATCAGACATAGGCACTGATTTCAAGGAGAAAACAGTGGATATAAACTTGTAGAAATGTGGATTGTTTTTCGTCCAGGAATAAATTTAAGAAGTATTCAATGAACTCATCATGGAATACCATTCTTTTGTGCAAGTACTGGCTGTGATTTTGTCTCTGCTTTCTATGGGCAATGAAAAAAATTCTCTTTGAAAAATGTGGAACATGTGAAGTGAGGTAGCTACGACATACCTCAGCTGAGCTAAAAGCTAATGGTAACCTGCAACACATGGAGAAGTCTGTGGTACCCATGTATGACCAAGGCAATGCAGCCATGTAAGCTTCTTAAACTGAAATAGATATCTCCAAAAAGATGAAATGTGTTTATGAAGTAATTCTCCTATCCCAAGCTGTACTTACAGCACATTCAGAGCAGCTTACCAAGCAAGGTCCATATACAATGGGTCTTCGTCATACACCTGACTGACCCACCTGTAGCTATATCTCCACCTACATAGTATATAAAAAATGGGAAAGATCCTGAGAATAAATTAGCTGACTCCTGAACACCTGTGTTCTTTTACCTGACACTGGTGATTTAGAGTGACCTTGTTGACAAACATTATTCGTGTATAACTCCCTAACTACAGTGTTGATGCCCTGGCTAATTCTTATGAGAGAGCACAAGATCATCCTCTGATATCTTGATAGACTTGGCATGGTTTTCTCATCAAGTGAGGTAATTAGCAGCCTAGCTATAGCCATGACCACTAATATATGAAGCCACTAACCCTGGCCAAGGTCATCCTCAGTAGACCCAGTATGGTTTTTGCATCAACTCTGACAATTATCAGGCTAACAATGGCCAAGTCTACTGAGATAAGCCATTAGTGGCCTAAATATGGCATATATTTCTGGTTTGCCTTCTCTCAAACACAATTCTCACACAACCCAATGGTAACTGATGGACTAACTTTTGCCACTGAGACAATCTTTTAGAAAAAAAAAAAAAAACCACAGGATGTCAGAGATGAAGTAGCAAACAAATGCTGTAAATCACCACCTCACTCCTTTCCTTTTAACTGAACCAACTGTCTAGTTCTGGAGCACAGAAATACATTTCCCCTCCAAAACATTGCATGTTCTACCAAAAGGCTGATTATGTCCTTTAAGCTAACCTATATGCCCACTTCCCATGCATCAGCATCACACTCTGGCTAGACATGAGAGGTAAAAGGATGGCATAAGAGGACCTATGGGTTCGTGATAGCTGAGTTCTCCCTATCACCACCCACCCATTTACGGCAGACTCTTGACTTGCTGAAACCCTCATGGGGGAACATGAAGGCTGAACAACCTAACAACCAATTAGCAAGACTTCAAGAAATCATAAAAAATCACCAGCCTGTAACAAGACATACAAAAGTAAAAAGAAAATATATGTTCCAAACCATCTTGGTACCTGCAAAGTTGTCTTCCAGCAAAACAATGCTCACAAACTATCTCTGATACCTCTATACGGAGGCCTGCTCCATCTTTGTACAGGAAGATAAAGCAGTTAAAACACTGCTCCAAAGCCACAACAACTGAGTCTCAGTGAGAGGATAAAACAAGCTTAGCAGGAGCTGATAAAAACCCCTCTATCACCACATTCAGGTGGCAAATTTGCTCATCACACAAACTCAGTCTTTCAACAAATTTAACCTCATATGTTACTGGTGCTCTGAAAATTTAAATACCAAGCAGGGATGTGGGATGGCTTTATATATATATATATATATATATATATATATATATATATATATATATATATATATATATATATATATATATAAAGTGCCACCTTTATGACCTTTGATTTTTGTGAAGTCTTTACATATATGCTATGGAATTGTTATTTCTTCAGGTTACTGAATTCAGAGCTTCTCGGCATCCACACATTTTAGTACTAAGCTTAAATATTACATTGTTCTTTATTACTGGCGTTCAAGATTAACATCATGATGGAATGAGGGCACTGCATAACCCTCAGACAAAGTCAGTTTGAAGTGGTTGCCAAATTTATCAAAGCAATCAGTTTTTGATCCACATCCAGACTTCATTCAATGGTCATGGCAGTCTGCTTTAGATACCGTCTCAACTTACACATTTTTTTCCCACCCGCAATTGTACTTTGCTGTATATTGATAGCTTGTGTACTGAAAAGAAAAATGGCACACTTGCATCTCATTTTTATTGACTAATTCGGGTTTAGATGTCCACAAATGATAATTACAGTTCAAGGCAGGCAATTTATATATGAAATGTTCCTTTCAGTGGCCAGTGTTATGCAAATCAAACATTTTCCTTGTTACAGCTTATCGATCATCAGCAAATGGCCTGGTGGAATCTCATAAGAGAGAAATCATGAAAATGCTGTGTTAGATAGTGCTTAGGAATGCAGACCAATTGGTGAATATGCTGCCTACTCTAGGACTGGCTTTAAACATGGGGTTCCACGCATCCATTAGGGATACACCCTCATTTTTAGCATATGGGCAAGACCCAGATTTGCCCTACTCAGCGATCATGGACCAGGGAGACTTCAAAATTATTTGTTAGAGAATTACAGAGTGCATTTGTGTAATATGATTCAAAGAGTAGCACAAGCAACACAAGAGTTTATGATGAAGGTTAACGGAAAATATCAGAATTAGTATAACAGCAGGTTTAAACAAAACCTGTGGAAATCTTCACAGGCAAAAGGATACATCTGAAATGCATACAGCTGAGAAAACATAAACTGGAGCTAACCTGTCTGGGGCTGTTTTGGGTAAAAGAGGTTAAAACATCCACAGTTGTATTGCTAAACATTCAAAATGGGAAAATGTCAGAACATCACCAGTCCATATACGAGTACATCCTGTGCTAGAAGATATCATGCACGCTAGGCAAATCAGTACCCCATATCCAGGTGTTCTAGGTTTCTTGGGTGAGGATGTTTTTGATAAAGAGGAGGAAACAAACAGTTAAAAGTAGTTTTTTTTTGTTGCTGATTTGGAATGCAGATAGGTTCTGACCTTATATGCTATATCTCATGGATTTCTGATGTCTTGAAACAAGGGTAAATTGAGTGTTGATGTTCAGTTATTAGAATTTCAAACATTGCCTGGGGGATGTGTGAATAAGGGGGTGGTATTCAAACCTTGGGCCGAGGTGGCCCTGGTTGACGAAGTGCTCGCCTATCTAGTTCATTAGTAACTAAGCATAATGCAGATGTGGCTACCATGAAACGGTGAACAAAATCTTGGATGCATTATTAGGCAAGCATGAAAAGGCTGGCAAGATGTCCAGAGAACTAAATGAAAGACATGAGGAACTTGTAATAGCCCAAGTAATAAATTTGTGTACATGTGTAGGCTAAATGTTAGATGCGGATGTGGAACATTTAATTTAATAGATATTAACTATGTTGCTGAGTAAGAAAACTATGTGCTGCTGTATTGGAACCTACATGATTTTTGGCACTTCTCACCAGGCTACAAAATTGTATGACATTAGTTTACCCACCTACGCAAAAATGCCTGGCCATCTATTAGGAATTAACCCAGGGATTAGTGAGATAAGAAAGAAGATGCAAGGTGCCAGTGGGCTCAGATGCCACCTCGCACACTCTGTATGATATTGTGTTGTTGTGGGTAAAAGACAATACAGAATGAATGAGAAGGGTATGGCAGTGGGAAATCCTCTTTCGTTCGTTTAAAGTTATTTGTATATAGAATTTTTTGAAACTGGATTTTTACCTCACATTTTACCACATGGTGTTTTTGATTTAAATTTGTAGATGACATCTTTTGCATATGGCCTGTAACCAAAAATGTGAATACATTTCTTTTACAACTGAACAATTTGGTACCTTCTTATGAGGAACATAATTTTCATCTTTCGTTTTTGGATGAAAATGTTCACCGCACTTCAAATGGCTTTAAATTTTCAGTTTATAGAAAACCCACAAGTGTAAATTAATATATCCAAAAGTCATAGCAATCAAGTAAAGAAGGCTACTTTTTCTTCTATGTTGTTGAGAGCTTTACGCATCTGCAGCCCCGAATTTCTTCAGGAAGAGGTTGAAAATATTTTTAGCATCTCTTTTTATTCCGTAACCGCCAGAGTGGCTTTGAACAATCAAAATGTGCTTGTCTTACCTTATGGTGATCTTCTAAGGAGGGGCCCAAGTTTTAGTAAGAATTTTAATATTAAGGATTTTAAATTTTCAAATACCTTGAAAAACATGATAAGAAATTCTCCCAGAGTCTTTCAGGGCTGCATTTATAAGGTTCCTTGCACAATCTGGCAGACAAGAATTAAACAACATAGATATAGTGTGAGAAGGGACAAATATCGAATGGTTTATTTTTACACATTAGTAATTTTAATCACATGATGCATTGGGAGGAGGCTAGAGTTGTTTTATATTGTAGTAACAATATAACTCAATGATATGTAAACTAATCGGCGCTAATTAAACGTCACGGTGACTTATTGAATGTAAGACAGGCTATGTACAAACTGGACGCATTTGTTTTGACAGAGATTTTTTTTAAGCTGGTTTCTCTTCTCTTTAAACACCGGTTGAGCTGTGTCTGTGCCTGTACCTGCTGTACTGGTCTCGGCTTTTTTTCATGATTTTGAATATTTTTGTTGCCATTTTTCCAGCATTTTTTATGTACTCCCGGTGTTTTTAACATTGTACCTCGAAAATGTGTTGGAAATAACACAAAAGCGTTTGGTACTTCATTCTTTTATTTTTCCTGTGGCCTTACCTGAATATAGATATGTACAGTATATATATAATGGATATATATGTATATTATATATATATATATATATATATATATATATATATATATATATATATATATATATATATATATATATATATATATGTTACCGGCAATGTGTGAAAAGCAGGTATTCTATAGAATGCCTAGGCAATATATGCAATGCCTGAAGTTTTTAGGCAAGGTATGAAATATCTGTGTTGTTGCAGACTTTTCCTAGGCAATATATAGAGTGCCTAGCATTGTAAAGAATGACAAAGTGTAAAATGGGAAAGGTCTTTTCAAATAAATGCTGAAATGAAGCAACAATTAAAAATTAACATGCTTCATAATGAAATAGGAAAGTACAATAATGCGCTTCAAAAAAAAAAAAAAAAAACGAAATGAAATACAGGATATTCTGACTTGGAGAACAAGACTTACTTGCTGCAACAAACAAGGCTAGAATGGCATTTTGAATTGCACTTGATTTTTAGTCTTGCACAGACACCTCAGAAACCCTTGGCCGCTTCCCATGGACTGAGAGGTAGCAACAGATCGAAGAGTAAGCTCTTTGGACAAACAGTGAATTGTGATCTTGCACAGAGTTGCTTTAAAATTCCTTGTGTTGTTCCAGGTCAGTAAAAGCTGTCTTCTGTCACATTCACAATATCTGGCAACAGATTGCGCCAGTCACTGCGGGCGCCCCTTGTCGACGCAGGGACAGGAACTAGCACAGTGTCTCCCAAACATGCAAATTTTTTGTGGGAGTTCATTTTCATTTTCTTTGGCCTGTACTTCCAGATTCGATTTTGATTGTCCCCTACCTTCGACAGCATTCTCAATATAGAAGAGAAACCCACAAGATTCTTGTGTATAACTTGTTTACTGTAAATATTTACCAGTAAACAAGTTATACACAAGAATCTTGTGGGTTTCTCTTCCCATCTTCAGAAGAAAACTGAAAGAAGTTTTTGTTTGGTTCAGCATTCTCAATGTTGGAGCAAATATTGCACAAAACATTAACCCCCATAACCTTCCATTTCCCAGGCGCCACTAACGAGACTACTGTAGTCTATACTCTGCCGGGTTTGCCTTTTGGCATTTTATAGAATGCCTAGGAAATGTATGAAATATCAAGTATTTCATACTTTGACGGCCGATTTTTGGCATTGTTATATTGCCTAGGCATTCTATAGAATGCTGGTTTTCACACATCATGCTCATCATGTTACCATTGTTATCAATGTTCATTATTGTACTGCAACTTAGTAATTTATTGTCTTTCACTTACTCATTGAAAATGTGGAACAGTTGCATTATTTGTCTATCTGGACATATAAATAAGATAAAAACTCTATAAAAAAATTCATGCGACCTAGTACTGTACTGGAACACAGAGGTGCATCAACTCTGTAAGAGTGTGGAATGGCCGCTCACTTTAAACAAATACAATGGATTGTGTTATATCTGTCATGTTTTAAATAATAAGCATCGTCTAGTATGGAACGGTTGCATGTTCAGTTACCGGCTTCACCTGACATTGGGTCTCAGTTTGTACACCTATATGAATCACCCGTAACTACGTCTCCGCCCACCTGGCATATAAAAAACAGGACAGATCCCAGGGATGAATCAGGTGACTCCTGAACACCTGTGGGTGTACTAATACCCTACAGTACGAACAAGATAGGGTGGAGGATACACTGAATTACCCTTGCAGCCAGTTCCCAGCATCTGAGAACATGTCGTATGATAAAAGAACAGAGGCAGATGGAAATGTTTTAGATAGCGTTCCACAGTTCCCTTCGCTTGTATATGTCTGGAAGAAAAGGAGAGTACAATTGTCCGGTCATATTCTATTTGGAAATAATCGTCAAAAGCTGTTTTTGTTTTGTATATACATGAACTTATCTGTGGTTTCGTGCAAATCTTGCAAGCCAAATGTTATGGTACAAGATTCTATTCACTGTGCAAAATTAACTTTCATTCAACATTTTCTCTTTGTAAAGATCTAATGACATGCTTGGTTATCAACCTGAATCATATGCTCATCAAGAAGAATTGCATAATGAGTAAGATTCAAGGAAACTGCTTTATTTGGTTCAGACTTTTCCAGACTAAATTTCAGGCATGTTTGCACTGACACGACCAGAAGCGAGAGAATAGCCTATATTGTGTCTTTTTGAAACGTAAGTCAATCTTTTTCAAAGGTGCTGAGACCAAATGTAGCCTACCATTTGAGTGGTAAAAATATAAATTGCATACTTAGCCTACACGTAAAAAAAAGCAATAGTATCAAGAAGCCTCTAGAATGATAACGTTGGCAGATCTAGTTTGGTGTATGAAAAACAAATAACCATACACCTTTATCAATGTAATCCATCAGCAATCTTAGGAGATGAAAGTAAAAAGCAGTTTTGAAACTTTCTTGGATTACGAATTGGCTCATCGTTAAATTTACGGTGCTCTGACGTGAATGTTCATTCCTTTCCAAAGCCTTATGTTTTAACATATTTTGAATGCTTTTCCAATATTTCCTTCCACTAGCATCTGTATTTCAAATAGCACGTTGTGCCATACAGTTCAATAAACGCTGCATTATTTCACATGCCTCAGCCTTGTTCCATATGCCACGGCGTCCAAATATTTCTGTGAATATTGAATTATGAGCCGTCTCTGTTGTCATGTAGAATTTAAGCTGAGCACAAACACATTCAAGTGGAACGGCTGGAAATGATTGAAGGTTACTTCCAATTTCTTGTTGATTTCAATAGTTACCTTGAAACTGCATCGGGACGATAAAAAGAGGTTAAGATATTGTCGGACAGATTTTTAATCTCATGTGAAAGCAAACACAATTTCATTTACTGCATGTATTTTACGGCCATTCCAAGAGAATTCCAGGTTTTTGTTAGATGATTAATAGATTTTTATCTGTTCAAATGAAAACATGAGGAATTTCGAGTGCTTAGCCTATATTTCATATACGACACTAATCAGAAGATGCTTACTATATCAGACATTTTTTGATTATTGTAATTTCATACAAAAGGGTAGGAGATTTTTTCATAAAGGTAAAACTTTGCCACCTACCAAAAGCCTATAATCGCATATTTTTTATTTTCTTATTATCAGGTAAAAATAATGCCAAAATAATTGCATGTACCTTAGTCATTTTGGCTTAGATGTTAGCTCACAGTTTTTATTCTTTTCCTGTGATAGAAATATCAGTAGGTTACTCGATAGTCAGAGAACAGTTCAGCTGAACAAACCCTAAGAACTAATCCGTTTGTATATGAAACCCACTGAATCAAACAGTGAACTCTTGGGAAATGTGACATTTTGCGCAGTATACAGTGACCTCATTTACATTAAAGGTGAGGAAGATGAACGGACTGACATTCACGCAGACTGAAAAGCACAGAAAAAACACATACAACCAACCAATCTCTTCCCAGTGCACGATAGACATAATTGAGCAACATTTAACCGCAAGAGATGTTCAGACAGGCCGGAACTTTAATGACGAGGCAGAGAAAGAGAATAAAGGACCCAGGAAATGAGACTTTTGCTCTTTTGATGGCGATCGGAACTGGAGATTTTAATCTTGGAAGAACTTCTGCATTAACTTTCTTGTGATTTTATATCACTTCCACTGGAACGTTTGGTGGAGAGAGAGAGAGAGAGAGAGAGAGAGAGAGAGAGAGAGAGAGAGAGAGAGAGAGAGAGAGAAAGTTAAGTATATCTTAGTTTAACCAGACCACTGAGCTGATGAACAGCTCTCCTAGGGCTGGCCCGAAGGATTAGATTTATTTTACGTGGCTAAGAACCAATTGGTTACCTAGCAACGGGACCTACAGCTTATTGTGGAATCCGAACCACATTATAACGAGAAACGAATTTCCATAACCAGAAATAAATTCCTCTTATTCTTTATTGGTCGGTCGGAGATTCGAACTCGCGGCCAGCAGAGTGCTAGCTGAGAACGGAACCCAGTCTCCCAATGAGTAACTGAGAGAGAGAGAGAGAGAGAGAGAGAGAGAGAGAGAGAGAGAGAGAGAAGCAGAAATTATTCAGGAGCATGGCCGTATAATTCAGTTAAAAGAAAAAATGGGCTAAACAAAGTCTTTCGAAGTATCAAATGAAAAATGTGGTTCAGTCGTCCAGCATTGTGCCAGGCTCTTCTCCCTCCGCCTCCTCTCCCACCAGCCAGGTCAGTTTGTCTTTGCATGATGCCATTATAGTTGCGGTGCTTAAAGACATATTGTCCAGTGAAGATAATGAGAATTGAAAAAGAACATTCTTGCTTATATGAACATCTATTCCATCTAGGGGTTGAGGGAAGGTGTGCCTGAGGAACACGATCAAAACAACTTGAAACAGCAGACAACGACATCTTCTCGCACAAAGCCTTCCGAATGCCTCTCACCACTTTCAATCACTGAATAATATCTCAGCCATAAATAATGGGAGAACAGTCATTTAAACCCATATGATATATCATTTCAACATGGATTATAATTATACTAGTTACATGTCTGCTATCATTGTTATCATTACGTCTTAAGTCTAGATATATAAACTCGATATACAAACTATATAATATATTTATACAAATATGTATGTATCTTTGTTAGTGTACACACATATACATACGTACACACACACATTTATAGATGTATGTATGTATGTATGTATGCATGTACATTTATTCCTCTCTTATTAACCTAAACGCTGCGACGCCCTAGGTCACGTTTCTTTCCGAAGGACAAAAATAAGAATAAAAAGTCTCTCAGAACTTCTCCACACACTGAAAGGTAGCCATTATACAAAAAAGCTGTTCTGAAATGTTGATCTTTTTTTTTGGTTTAATATAACTGCTAGAGGCAGCTAAGCTTACCAAAGTTTGCTTCGTTAAGAAGGTGAAACTGTAACAGTAAATTATGTTTTAGATGAAAATCAAATGAAATAGCCTAAAAATTCAGAGTTGTGTTAACCACCAAAGACAACAGTAACTTACAATAGCATCTGATACATAGATTATTGGACCTGCATATAACTGACCAGTCTCTCTAAAATAACTAGGAATGATTATAAATGTAATTTATTATCAGTCATTATTTAAAAAAAAAAAACACTGACACTCAATGTGAATGATAAATGAAAATCAGCCAGTTTTCCGAAGTGTTCACAAATCTTCTTTGATGTTATTCGGAGTAACGACGATGTCATTTCAGAAATGAATTTGCTATTCCGACTGCATTCCACTTGACAGAATCGATTGCTTTTGTGAAAGAATTTCCATTACTCAGTGACAATGCTGACTGAAAATTCAGCTCTGACGGCCCTTGGTGTGCATTGGTCGTTTTGTCGAAAGTGAATAAGTTTCCCAAAGGCAATTGGATAAGAATTAATCGAAAAAGAGCTCGTTCTTGTTGCTTCGCTTATTTACATCGAGAATTGTATCTTACTATTTCAGCAATGATCTTAGTTGGATTGGAGATAACGCAATCATTGACTGAAGTTAGATATATGCAGTTCATGACTCGATTGTTTCCAATTCTTGACCATCAGCTGGATCTGAGCACTTTTTTCCTTTTTATTTCTTTTCACGTTAGCCCATTACGCTTCCCAATTTCTCCACTCCCTTCCTCTTCCAGTCTTCTCCATGTTAGAGACTTTTTATTAGGTTGGTCTGGTTCCAAATCAGCTGAACAAGTAAACGAACTGGGGGCGAGAAAGGTTGGAGAGGACTCGCAGTAGATAGAAGGAATGTTGTTTCTACCGAAGACAGCAGATTAGACGCCATGACTGTAGGAACTAAAATGCTTTCTTTGAACGAAGTGGGTAGTCTGAGTAGGAATTTATGTGTATACATACATATATATATGTATATTATAATATTATATATGTGTGTGTATGTATATACACACACATATATACAGTATACTATATATATATGCATATATATACATATATATGTGTATATATACATATGTATATACTATACATACATATATATCTGTACATATATACACACACTCATATATATATGTATATATACATATATGTGTGTATATACATGTATATATACATATATATGTATATATACATATATATTATGTAATATATATATATATATATATATATATATATATATATATATATATATATATATATATATATATATATATATATATACACACATATAAACACACATAAATTCCTACTCAGACTACCCACTTCGTTCAAAGAAAGCATTTTAGTTCCTACAATCATGGCGTCTAATCTGCTGTCTTCGGTAGAAACAACATTCCTTCTATCTACTGCGAGTCCTCTCCAACCTTTCTCGCGCCAATTCTTCTCTT
The DNA here is from genome assembly GCF_040412425.1 of Macrobrachium rosenbergii. Taxonomy (NCBI): domain Eukaryota; kingdom Metazoa; phylum Arthropoda; class Malacostraca; order Decapoda; family Palaemonidae; genus Macrobrachium; species Macrobrachium rosenbergii. The sequence goes on from NC_089761.1 coordinate 1,519,326, forward strand.
GGTCATTTGCTCATTCAGGCACTTCTCTCACTGGTCTGTGATTAGATCATGTGTCATTCACTTTGTTTTTTATTTTTATAATATAGTGCAGTGAATGAAAACTATCTGATCACTTGCATTCTCTCTCGCTCACACACACGAACCAACACATGTACATACATACACACACACACGCACACACACACACACACACACACACATATATATATATATATATATATATATATATATATATATATATATATATATATGTGTGTGTGTGTGTGTGTGTGTGTGAAAACAAGAGAAGAGAGGATGAAAGTGGTCACATAGTAATCAGTCACTGCAATATATATATATATATATATATATATATATATATATATATATATATATATATATATATATATATATATATATATATATATATATATATATATTATATAAATGGAAAAGAAAGTGAGTGACACACGATCTAATCATAGACCAGAGAGAGAAGTGCCTGAATAAGCAAATGACCAAGAGATGAAGAGCTTCCTTGAAAATGTGTGAGGTGTATGTAAAAAGAGTCGACTACCTATGAAATGTCTAAAGGCCTGTTATAGTATTTTTCACTTTATTTTGTTATTTTCTTATTCAGATACTTACTTATCTATTAACAATGCATACCATCTATAGTAAGTTGTTCTTATCTGTTAGCAATTCTGTTTACAGGCGATTGCAGGAAATCGATAGTCTATGCTCAATGGTTCATTTATGTTAACATCGAAAATGTTCCGTACCGATATTTTCAGCAGATGCTCAAATATCTTCAGGAGGTCATAGTTCAAGAGGGAGAGAAATTTAGCATCTAAAAAGGGAAGGTTACTCAGTGTGTGGCGGAGTTTCCTCAGACTTGCAATGCAACTGATTCGGGAGTCTGCTTCAGTGTGAAAAAGCGAGGAAAATCCTTGCAGATTCCATCCTGTTTTTCATAGGAGATTCTCATCTCACGTCTCTTCTCTCTTTTCTGAATTCAAGCCTTTCATCTTCGAAATTTCTCAGGAGGGACAGCAGAAAATATCCATGGCCGTCCCACATAAAGGGATATGGTCCTTCACAGACTCGTAGAGAAGTTTTCCTTTCTTCAAGAAAATTGTTTTATGAATAAATGGGGCTTTCTTCATCCGAAGAGATTGCGTCACTATGTCACCTATGCTGTAGATTAAAAAATGCGATCACAGTCGGTCCACCACTGGGATGCCTCCAGGACCACAAAATGAGGGTTAAAACAGGACAAAACGGAGCTCGAACCCTGTTCCTCAAGTAGGCTATCTCTGAGCTCAAGAAACAATCGCTTATTTAGCCCTGCCGTTCGCAGAAGCAAGATGGCCGCTGGTCATTGACGAGATGGAGAGTAACGGCCTCTTAAGTAACGGCTGGCCCCTTCTGATGGCATCGTGATGAGTTCTGTCAAGATTCGATTGGAATTTCAGTTATGAAATTAATAGTAGAGAAAGTTTCGCAGATGAAGTTCTTAAAATCAGAAGTCAAATCACAAATGTTAATTCCAAATAATATAAGAGAAAAAAAGCATAGGTTGTTTCAAAGTGTAGATAAAAAAAAGTCTCTGCAGATACTGCCAGTGACTTCGATAGGAATATATGCATGTATATGCAACCCACTCATACTTATTACAATATAAACACTCCTGCATAAATAGCCCTACTTAATAATCCTATCTCTGCCCGCATCCGTGGCTCTCCTCACTGTCTCTTACCTGAGGAAGTCTGAAGAGGCTGCAAATGCAAGCCAAATGTAACAAAGCAGACGATATCCACGCGAAGTAAACTGAAGGAGTCCCTCTGTATGTGGCACCCGCCGAGTGGATTGCAGCTGGCGTCTCCCCTCCTGGTGGTCAAAGAAAGAAAGAAAAAAGTTTTGAATTAAATTAATCCAAGTAGAGAAGAGAAGTGAAAAAATCCTGAGCTCAAGGGGTGCAATTTGTAACTTCAGATATAAACTGAGCTTTTGCAGAGCATCTTCGGGTTTGGTGTTGTCATGAGCTGAGATTTGCTGGTGTTGTTATTTATATATATACTATTTCTTAATGTATGCCAGAGGAAGTTGCCAGTTGGTGTGAACTATGTGTTAAAATAACATGAAAGATATTTCACTGTGGCTTTGCGAAACAATGGAGTAGTTGCTAGGCCTTTCGACACACGGTCCTTTACTCTGCTAGTAAAGGACAGTGTCGAAAGGCCTAGCAACCACCCGTTGTTTCACTTTTCCTTTGTGGCATTTGCCTTTATTTATACAATCATCACATTTCATATCTTCGTGAATTAATTATATATATACATTATATATATATATATATATATATATATATATATATATATATATATATATATATATATATATATATATATATATATATATATATATATATATATATATATATATATATATATATATTATAATTCTAAAGGTTAAATTAACTGGAATAAAATATAGATTTCTTACCATCAAGTAGTTCCCACTGCCGCTTATTGGTACACCAGTGGCCAAAATCGTGAATATTATCTGTTCCAAACCTAGTAAAATTTCAATGGCTTTTTAAGCTTACTTTATTGTTTTAATGACATTTCCCAAATCAAAAAGGATTAAATGAAATAAAATCTTGAACTGCTATTATCCAGATTTTTTTTCACAAAGAGCGAAAAAATTCTCAGCATGAGGTTTTCAAATCAAACTAAACTTCTTCCATAAATGATAATTAAAGAACTGTTAGATACTCATTTTTCACAAGAGGATTTTGCAGGAAAAAAAAGGTTTCTTTATTTATGTAAGGCGACTATGAACTGTTAAAATGTCATAATTTTGCAAATAACATATTTCTATGAAAATGATAAAGTTCACAGACTTGACAGAAATTCGAAAACATATTCAATGCTATGTTTTTCAGTGAAGCGCAATTTTCCCTTAGCAGCCCCTGCATCTTTTTCGTGTTTCTCTCCTTGGTCCATCTACTGTAATTCCACCAGAGTGCAGCGTTCTTCTTCCAGTCACAACACAGGACTTCTTCCAGGTTTTCGATTTTCTTCTGGTGGGTGTGAGTACTAAGGATTCTCTAAACTCCCTGACATTGGTTTCCGGGGGTAATATTTCTTATACAAATTCCATGCATTGACAACGGTAATATTAGCAAGAACTTCCACTGCTAATTTCTGATACTATATCCTAGTTTTTCTCATGTACATATAAATAACCTGACAGTTGATCTGCCATATCAGTACATTTCTTTGCCAGATTATATGCACGTACACAATCTGGTTTGAGAATCTCATCCTTCTGTCTAGTGGTCTTGCCACTTTGTACCATACAACCACCATGTTCAGGTATGGTCGAAATTGTCAATAAATTTCTCTTATCAAACTATTTATATACCTTAATGCCTTGGCTATTCTTTGGTACCATTACTTCACCCTTTTTCAATTTTGTTTTAAGGATTGGCAGCTGGATTATGAAGAGTGATAATTGCTTACTAAAGGAAAAACCTTTCATTTTAAATAGAAAACGGACAATTTTTAATTGTTGCTAGAACCTTGTAAAATTTAAGTGAAGTTTTTAGTAGGAAAAGTTTTATGATTAGAAGGGGAAAAGGCTTTGAATACTAATTCTTTCTCATCTAAATTCTGCATGTGTGCATTGTTAAAAGCAGGCTTCTTAAAACATCCAAGAACAAAGGACCATGTTATACATTAAAACATGTCAAGTAGGGCTACCAGAAACATCCTGACTGGATAAGCAAAGAGATACCTAAAGTAATAAAATAGTACTTTTAGAAAATCTGGGTTTGAGCAGCCAAATGAGAAGTAAAGAAGGGATCTTTGGAACATTTAGGTTGAGTAACGTAAAGTTATTCAAAGCGAGGCTCTCAGAAGCACCCAGTTTGAGTGACAAAACATGCAGTGAATAATGAAAGCAGGGTTCTTACAAACATCAAGATTTAATTAACTATGCATTGGTTCTTGCATAGTAAATTGAACCTTGCAATAGGGCTCTCAGAATATTTTGTGGAAACAAGTGCGTGCGAAATAGTTCAAATAAGTTCTTAAGGAAATCAGGAGCAGCCAACCAGATGAAGACCAAAATGGTAGAAATAAGGCTCCTAGAAACATCTGGGCTGGAAGAACTTACCAAGCACCAAAAAAGTTCAAGTAAGGAGTTACAGCCGGGAATAGTTACAGAGAGAGCACCCAACAGTCCCAGTTGAAGTCAGAGAAACGTCTGTGGTCGAATCACCAAGCAATCGCCAAAATATTTAAATTTGGCTCCTAGAAACTTCAAGACCAGAAATACCGACCTAGCACTATAATAGTTAAATAGAGTATTTAGAATGATCCAGGCCTGAGTAAATAAAAGTACACCAAAATATTTAAACATAGATCATTGAAATATCTGTGAATTCATAAATAAGTAAGCACCAAAATAGATGGTAGGAATTAAGAAACATTCTGGTTTGAGCAACCATATGTTAACCAAAATACTTAAAATGTGGCTCTTAGAATGCTCGAATAACCAAACACATACCAAAATAGTTCGAGTTGTGTTTTTAGAATATTTAGGTAACCTAACAAGAGCAATCATAGTTAAATGTGTCTCGTAGTAACATCGTCAAAAGAGGTGAGCAGGGCTCTTGGAAATAAGCGTGCTCGAGTAACGAAGTAAGATCTGAAATTTTTGGAGTTCTTTGAGACATCCAGCTTTATACAGAAAAAATGAACGGACATATTCAAATAATGAGCTCCCCCTCAGGAATAACAGTCAATGGTATGTTTTAAGATAAGAAAAATATCGAGGAAGTGGAGTTATGATTCATTTTGAGCATGACATTTATGAGATTTGCAGAAATTAAGAAGTATGTTGATGAAAATGTCTCCATAAGATTCTGACCCCGAAGATAATTTACTAAAATATAAATCCAAATATACAAAGGAAGGCAAAGAGAAAGTAATCAGCTCCGGTGCTAGTTCTTCAAGATTCCGTTTTCTGGAAAATTTTTTGGCTGAACACCATGAAAAGGAGGAAGTCTTGAGTTTTCCTAATTCGGCTCTTTGTTATGGATAAGCCTAAAAGAAAATGTACAATTAAAGCATATAAAGCTTTTTGAAACATGAAACTGACACACACACACATACACACATTATATATATATATATATATATATATATATATATATATATATATATATATATATATATATATATATATATATAGTGAATTTCCGTTTTTTCCTGATGTTAACCTCTTTCTTTTTTTAGTTGTCACTCGTGATCGAAAAGTTCTTATATGCCTCCAATGGTTACCGTAGGATAGATACAACCATAAGTACAATCAAAAGTATATTACTCACTTCTCACTATAAAGAGTGGCACAATATCACAATACTTTATATTAGGAAACAAGTATTCACCACCTAAGGTTATGGAGCTCTCCTCTTACTGAAGCATGGAAAGCTGTTAAGTCACTTTTCCCAAGGATCAAAAATAAACATAAGTAAGTTTACAATAACTCACTAGCGGTGCTCTTTGTTATGGATAAGCCTAAAAGAAAATGTACAATTAAAGCATATAAAGCTTTTTGAAACATGAAACTGACACACACACATATACACATTATATATATATATATATGTATATATATATATATATATATATATATATATATATATATATATATATATATATATATATAGATATATACAAACACACACACACACACACACACATATATATATATATATATTGTAACTACTAATTAAATTTTTTTTTTCTCTGGTTTCTCTTTAACGTAAATTAAATTTTCATCTCTACAAAAGTCACGAGAAACTGCTTGTTGGTTCTTTTCGCTCCTCTCAAGGATTTTGTATTTATTGTTATATAGTTATATTTATCCGCTTGTTTCTTTTTTCATACTTCAACGAGCGGAGTATCGTCTTCAGCAATTGCCTCTTTCGCCCGATGGTTTTTCGCTGCTTTTCTCGTCGCCCTTACTTGATGTGGGGGAGTTTTCCATCAGGCAAGGATTCATAGTTTCGGTTCCCAGAAGGGAGGTTCAGCATCCTATATTCCCTCTGCACTCGTCGTCATTTGTTGGCTGCAACACTGCCTTCTGGCCAAGGCCAGGACTTTTGACGCTCGCTTATTTTCAACGTGAGGCCGCTGTTGGTGGAGAGGGTGTGCCCTGTGCCCTCTTGTGCGAGCTTGTCTGTGGGTTTGCTTTTGCCCACCTGCGAGCAAGGCCCATCCCTTGCATTGACGAGTGCACTGCTGTATCCTCCGGGAATCGTCAGGAGGCCTTCTGAGGCCGGAGAAGGGTGAGCATCCCCTTTTGCCTATATTTGTTCTCCTCTGTGAGTGGACTACCCCGTCGGAGTATTGCTTCAAAGCATCAAGCGGAAGCTCCGTAGGAGTTTTTATAGACAGTTTCCTGGACTGAAGCAGTTTCAGTGTATTTTCAGCATATTTGCCGAACGTTTATTATTTGTAGGAATTAAGGTGTATCTCATTTGTTTTGTAAATATTAGTGTTAAGGAAAAAGTCAGTTATTAGTGTTAAGTTTCTTCACTGTGTCTCCGCCTATCGTGTACACGTGAGTGAGTGTTGATTTCGTTCTACTACTGTGACATTTCTCTCTTACTCTTCGGTATAATAGTTAGGTAGGAGATTGAGGTATGTGTGAGGGTATTGTATATGCTTGCATGTTTTTTTTCTAGTTCCTCAAGCAGGTTTTCGGGGACACTTTAATTATTAAGTTTGTCTAATAAATAAATCATTTGTTAAATTTAGGCATTTGATCTTTTTTTGTCACCCTCTTTGAGTGCGTATTACCTAAAGTCTAGTGTGTGGTAAATCTTTGTCTGGTCTGGCAATTGATTTATTGAACAGAGGACCTGGTTTAAAAAAAAAGAAAAAATAATTTGTGGCTCTTGTTGAAGAGTTCTTAACAAATTTTGGCGACCGTGACAGGATCCTCTGTTCAGCAACGTAGGCTTTGGGTAAGAAACTCTCGGAGAGGTGCAGGAGCCATTGAAGTGATTTAAGTTGATAGGAGCAGGTCCCCAGTTTTGAAACTTATCAAAATGCATTATTTTGAGGATGGGGAAGAGGCTTCTGTAGTCAGGTTTTTAGCTGATCCTAATTGGGAGAGGAACTTGTTTGAGCTCAAAAGAGATCAGTTGTACATTATATCGGAGTTCCTGAATTTAGGTTTGGCCACAGAGGTAAAGAAAGGACATCTTTGTTCCAGGTGATTAGGGCTGCTAAGGAGTATAAAGAAAAGGAAAAGGAACTAGAAAAGGTAGGTGAAGCTGACGGCTTGGAAGAATGGTTAAATATGGGGGATAATATTGATGAGGTCTCTGGTAGTAAGGACGGTCAATTAGAACTGTTACGGGAAAAAGCTCGTATTCGTGAGTTAGATTTGAAAGCTTTACAGCTCCAGGCCAATGAACGGGCTAAAGAACGTGTCCATGAAATTCAGGTGTTGAATTTGCAAATTACCCTTAAACAAGGTAGTAACAATATTCAGTCTAATATGTCTCGCGATGAGGGCAAGTTCAATATGTTTACGGCTTTGAAACTCGTGCCTCAATTTTCGGAGGAAGATGTCAATGAGTTTTTTGTCGCTTTTGAGCGGTTAGCGAGGAAGTTAGAGTGGCCAGTCGATATGTGGACCACGTTAATTCAGTGCAGGTTTATTGGGAAAGCACAAAGGGTTTACAATACTTTGGATGAGACTCTGGCTTCAGATTATGATAGTGTGAAGTCTATTATCTTAAAAGCTTATGATCTGGTACCAGAGGCTTATCGGCAAAAATTTAGGAATTTAAAGAAAGAAGTAGGTGAAACTTATGTTGAATTTGCTAGGAAAAAGACCCAATTTCTGGATGACTGGCTAAAGTCAAAAGAGGTGGATGACTTCGCTAAGTTGAGGGAGCTTGTTTTGGCAGAGGAGTTTAAAAGGCATGTGTCTAGGAGATGCGTATTCATCTAGAGGAGCTGAAAATAGATTCGGCACAGGAGCTCGCCGTCTCCTCTGATGAGTACGCTCTACCCATAAAGAGGAGCCTTTAGGTAATAATGATGGCCAGAGCAGGTTCCTTCAGCCCCAGCGGAAATTTAAACAGTCATCCGGAAGGAAGGTCTTTGAGAGTCATAGGAAGAATGATAGTAATAATAATATTAATAATGACAGAGGTAATGGTAATAATAATAAAGGTAGTGTGAAATCACAGAGTTTTGTGAACAGCCAGCGGCCCAATAATGGTGATTGGAGCTTCCGGAAAACAGAATTCCCAATCTAAAAGGGTAAGGTGTTTTTATTGTAACAGGACAGGGCATCTAAAGGTGGAATTGTTTCCTTCGGAAAAGGCAGTTGAAAATAATCAAAATCCTATAGGACTAGTTACTGAGAATAAACAAAGGCAGATGGTAGTAAATGAAAATGATAAGTGACTGAAATTCCAGAAATATATTTCGGACGGGACAGTGTATTCGATTGTGACAAGTGTTTTTCACGGAGAGTTAAAATCTTGAGGGATACTGGTGCGCGCAAATCACTCATTTTGAAAACAGCAGTTCCCGAAAGATTTAAATTTGCCAATAATGAGTTTGTTGTGTTAGGGGTTTTCTAACTCTGTTTCCTCTTACCCTCTAGAGAACATGTATGTTCAGTCGAAGTATTTTTCTGGGATGGCTAAACTCGCGGTAGTTAGCAGTTTGCCAGTCCCTGGTATTCACCTGTTGTTAGGAAATGATTTGGCCTCTGATAATGATAATGTTTTATTACCTATTTTGACAATTGTGCCCGAAGTGGGCGTATCGTGAGCCTGTCTCGGTTGTGACCCGTTCAAAAGTCACAAGAAGTTGACCTTGGAGACGTCAATCTTGATTTAGAAGTAGTTGATAGACAGGTGACCGACTGTATGACTCGTAGCAGCAGCAGTAGTAGTAGTAGTAGTAGTGGTAGTAGTAGTAGTAGCAGTGGTAGTGATGAAAACAATAATTTTGTTAATATTGATTGGGACGTGAAAACGTTCAAAAAGGAACAAGGTAAAGAATTTACTGAGTATAATCTTGGTATTCCCGAGGATTTGACGAAACCTTTAATTGTCAAGGAGGGAGGTTTGATCTACCGTTTTAGCAGGTCGGCGGATGCACCTGCGGATCAGGTAGAGGTCAGGAGACAGTTAATGGTCCCTAATAGGTATCGTGATAAACTTTTTATTCCTCGCGCACGAAAATAATTTATCTGGTCATTTTGGTGTAAGAAAGACTTTTCAAAAATTAGCTGAATCTTTTATTGGCCAGGGATGCGCAAGGATGTCAAGAGTCATGTTTTATCGTGTAGAGTTTGTCAACTTGTTGGAAAACCCAATCAGAAGGTACCGAAAGCTCCTCTTATTCCCATCCCGGCAGTCGGAGAGCCATTCAGGAGGTGGTCATAGACGTAGGGGCCCTTTGCCGCGGACGCCTTGGCGAAATGAGTACATTTTGACTATCGTAGATAGGATGTCCCGCTTCCCTGAGGCCCTCCCGCTGAGGAGTATTCGGGCGGAGAAAGTTGTTGATTGTCTGATTGGATTTTTTCACAAGGTTTGGTTTTCAAAATTGGTACAAAGTGATTGTGGAACAAACTTTACCAGTAAATATTTCAGAAAGCGAATGACTGAACTAGGGATTAATCATATAACTTCTTCACCTTATCATCCAGAAAGTCAGGGTCAGGTGGAGAGATTTCATCAGACTCAAATCAGTGTTAAAGAAATTCTGTTTTGAGACAGGTAATGACTGGGATAAGGAGTTGCCATATGCATTGTTCGCTATACGGTCAATTCCTAATGAGTCTGTTGGTTTTCTCCATTTCAGTTAATTTTTGGCCATTGTGTCAGGGGCCCCTGGATGTGGTAAGGGAACATTGGGAGGGAGATAGTCCTGATGTTAATGTTTTAGATTATGTCTCCACTTTACAGGAAAAAATTGCATCGAGCACGATCTTTCGCTCAGGAACACCTGGCAAAAGCCCAAGTGTCCATGAAGTATAAGTATGATGTAGGCACTCGTATAAGGAATTTTGATATTGGTGACGAAGTGCTAGTGTTGCTTCCCATACCTGGCAATCCTTTGAAAGCCCAATTTTCAGGTCCGTGGAAGATACTTAAGAAAATAAATGATGTAAATTACCTAATTGAAACACCGGATAAGAGGCGGAAATCCCGAATTTGTCATATAAATATGATTAAGCCATATATTAGTAGGGATGATAATGTGAATGTTGAACCAGTAGGTGTCGTAGATGTAGAAGTAGAATCTTTTTTGAGTGACAAATTGTCGGTAAGTCCAAATGGGTTGAGTAATAACTCTGATATTTTAAATAATCTTAATATTAAATTTCAGCACCTAGACTCTGGTAAGGCCAAATCTTTAATTAATCTAATCAATGAGTACAAAGATCTTTTCAGGACGCACCAGGTAGGACAAATATCCTGCAACATGATGTAGATGTTGGGAGGCTCAGCCCATTAAGCAGTGTCCCTATAGGCTGAACCCCTCAAAAGAGAGATAGTCAAAGATGAGGTAAATTATATGCTTAACCATGATCTCATTGAGCCAAGCTGTAGTGCTTGGAGTTCGCCTGTGGTCTTGGTTAAGAAGGGAAGGCGGAGAGCACCGCCTCTGCTTTGACTATCGAAAGGTGAACGTTGTCACTAAAACAGACTCCTTCCCTTTGCCTCGGTGGAAGATTGCATTGACCGGGTAGGGTCTGCCAGGTATATTAGTAAGTCGATTTACTAAAAGGTTATTGGCAGGTAGGTCTTACACCCAGGGCAAAGAAAATCTCAGCCTTTTGTTACAGGTGATGGTTTGTTTGAATGTAAGGTCATGCCGTTTGGGATGAAGAATGCAGCCGCCACCTTTCAGAGGCTGATGAACTTTATAACTAGTCGTTTGGAAGGATGTGTTGTTTACATTGATGATTTGGTGGTCTACAGTGATGACTGGGAGACACACCTCAAACGAATTAAGGCTTTGTTTGAGGCACTGCGGGAAGGCTGGGCTTGTAATTAATCTAAGAAAGAGCGATTTTGCTCAGGCAAAAGTGATTTATCTTGGGCATGAAATTGGCCTGCAAAGTCGCTCCCAAACAAGCGAATGTAGAAGGACCACCTTCCCAGCACCTCAGAATAAGAGGGGTGTGAGACGGTTCTTAGGAATGGTGGGCTATTATCGCAGATTTATAAAGAATTTTTCTGACCTTGCTAGTCCCCTGACTGAATTATTAAAGAAAACTGTGAAATTTGTGGAATGGCGAGTGTCAGAAAGCATTTGAAAGTTTGAAATCTACATTAATAACTTTTTCCTTTATTACGTTCACCTGATTTCTCTCCCTTTTGTTTATCCACTGATGCAAGTGACATAGGAATAGGTGCCGTCCTCCTTCAAATGGACTGCGAAGGATCCATGCATCCCGCCGTATTCTTCTCAAAGAAACTGTTACCTGCGGAGCGCAGATACTGACTATTGAGAAGGAAGCCTTGTGCTTGGTCAAAGCCATCATTCATTTTGATGTATATTTGTCAGCCTCTGCGGAGCCCATAAAAGTTTATACTGATCATAATCCATTAATATTTTTGAATAAATTTATGACAAGAATCAGCGTATTTTACGCTGGAGTTTGCTTTTTTGGAGTATCCTTTATCTATACAGCATATAGCTGGGAATGCAAATACTGTACCGGCGTCCTTTCTAGGTCGTTTGATGGAGCTAGGGGGATAAAGTGGCCATGTATTATTGTTTCAGGACTCCGTATATTTTGTGCTAACTGTCTTTTCTTTAACAGGACTGTTTGAGGCGTATTTAGTTAAGCCTCGGTAATATTTCTTTCTTAACACAAATAATTTTGTTAGATTTTTTTTTTTAACGTTATTGGTTCCTTACATTTAACTGTTAGAAAAGAATAATTTTAATTCTACATTAATTTTTGCCTCGCTTTTTCTACTTAGATTTTTGCTTTGTCTTAAAAAAAAAAATAAATTATTTTTTTCCTTTGAGAAGGGAGCTGTAACTACTAATTAAATTTTTTCTGGTTTCTCTTTAACGTAAATTAAATTTTCATCTCTACAAAAGTCACGAGAAACTGCTTGTTGGTTCTTTTCGCTCCTCTCAAGGATCTTGTATTTATTGTTATATAGTTATATTTATCCGCTTGTTTCTTTTTTTTCATACTTCAACGAGCGGAGTATCGCCTTCAGCAATTGCCTCTTTCGCCCGATGGTTTTTCGCTGCTTTTTCGTCGCCCTTACTTGATGGGGAGTTTTCCATCAGGCAAGGATTCATAGTTTCGGTTCCCAGAAGGGAGGTTCAGCATCCTATATTCCTCTGCACTCGTCGTCATTTGTTGGCTGCAACATTCTGCCTTCTGGCCAAGGCCAGGACTTTTGACGCCGCTATTTTCAACGCGAGGCCGCTGTTGGTGGAGAGGGTGTGCCCTGTGCCCTCTTGTGCGAGCTTGTCTGTGGGTTTGCTTTGCCCACCTGGGTGAGCAAGGCCCATCCCTTGCATTGACGAGTGCACTGCTGTATCCTCCGGAATCGTCAGGAGGCCTTCTGAGGCCGGAGAAGGGTGAGCATCCCTTTGCCTATATTTGTTCTCTCCTCTGTGAGTGGACTACCCTGCCGGAGTATTGCTTCAAAGCATCAAGCTGAAGCTCCTGTAGGAGTTTTTATAGACAGTTTCCTGGACTGAAGCAGTTTCAGTGTATTTTCAGCATATTTGCTGAACGTTTTATTATTTGTAGGAATTAAGGTGTATCTCATTTGTTTTGTAAATATTAGTGTTAAGGAAAAAGTCAGTTATTAGTGTTGGGTTTCTTCACTGTGTCTCCGCCTATCGTGTACACGTGAGTGAGTGTTGATTTCTGCTCCTACTACTGTGACATTTCTCTCTTACTCTTCGGTATAATAGTTAGGTAGAGATTGAGGTATGTGAGGGGGTATTGTATATGCTTGCATGTTTTTTTTTCTAGTTCCTCAAGCAGGTTTTCGGACACTTTAATTATTAAGTTTGTCTAATAAATAAATCATTTGTTAAATTTAGGCATTTGATCTTTTTTGTCACCCTCTTTGAGTGTATTACCTAAAGTCTAGTGTGTGGTAAATCTTTGTCTGGTCTGGCAATTGATTTATTGAACAGAGGACCTGGTTTAAAAAAAAAGAAAAATAATTTGTGGATGGCTCTTGTTGAAGAGTTCTTAACAATATATATATATATATATATATATATATATATATATATATATATATACATTTATAATATATATATATATATATATATATATATATATATATATATATATATATATATATATATATATATATATATATATATATATTATAAATATTCCCCTCCTACACCACCTTTGCTCGAATTAATTAAAAGTAAAAGGACTAAGTACTTAAATAAGATAAATTTAGTACGATACACTGTAAGAAATTCGCCCCTAAAACCTCTCATCACTGCCTTTTTCGGGGAAAACCCCTTTAAACCGTTTTCTTGCCCAAAGTGCTGCCAGAAATCCCTAAAATTCTAGGTATGGACCCGACCAGAGCTAATCGTCGGCTGAGGCAGGCCAGCTGGTGGGCTGACTGCGTGTGTTCCGCCATTTTGAATTTGAAACCATGCTGCCTGCAGTTCACACGCAGGCAAAGTGATCACAACGCCATCTAGGAAGAGAGAGTTGTAATTTCTGAAGCTATAAAGGGCCCTGGACAGAGAAGCTAAATCTCAGAATTGCCGGCGTGGACATGGAGAACAAAGCTCCGTCCCTTGCTTCATTTACTTGCCTATGTAGGACATGTGGCGGGCAGTATCCAAAGCAACTTTTGATGTGAATTAATTCTCTTGCCCTCCCCATCGCTGGCCCTCATAAGAAGAGAACTTCAGCTCCTAAAGAAAGGTAAAGTACCAGGATTTAAGTTTTTTGTCAGCCACATCCACTATTTTCCTCCAACCGTGTTCCCTTCATTTCATAGTGCAATATAATTACAGTGAGACCTATATTGCTTTATAATTTGTGCTGTTTAATTTGCAAGGCATTTAAGAGAAGAGTAACATAATCGTTGGATGTCCGAGTCACGGGAATTGAGTCCAGTCTAGGCATCTTCTATACACTATTCCCCAATTCCTTCATTATAGTGTTAGTCCCAGTTGAGTAACCGTAAGTGTTCGATTACAGGGTAGCACTACCTGTCTGTGGAACTGTGTCACTTCGTGTGCATAGCAGCCCTCGTGGCTTTGTTATCAACGACTTTTAAGCAGGAACCCAATATACCCCCTCCAGGAAATTCCCATCATTTGCTTTTGCCTCATTACCCCAGAATTACTCTATCATTCTTTTGATGTGTTTTTTTTTGTAAATATAATGAATTAAGTTAAACTTCAGAGTTTCTCTAATCACTTCCCCTTGAAGTAGCCTTTCAGGCATATCATGTTGTTTGTAATTTTAGCTGTCCCCAAGGCCAGAGTCCAGATTTTTGTGATAATTAAGGTAAGTTATGTATCATCCTAGTATACCCCATTGATCTAGCAAAACCTCAGCTTTAAATTACAATATATATATATATATATATATATATATATATATATATATATATATATATATATAATATATATATATATATATATATATATATATATATATATATATATATATATATATATATATATATATATAAATATATATATATATATATATATATATATTAAATATATATATATATATATATATATATATATATATATATATATATATATATATATATATATATATATATATATATATATATATATATATATATATATATATATATATATATATATATATATATATATATTTATATTGCAGTGAGGGAGACCTCTTAAACAAATCAACCTCCAAGTTCCAATAACGTAAAGTATATTACTGTTCATAAACATGCACAATAACCTTTTGCCACACTGATAACTAATGAAGGAAGGGTGTGAGAAAACCAGCCCCATCTTAATTCTCTCCATGCTTGCCCCTTTGGTAAATCTCATAACCTTTCCTAGACATGGTGACTGCTTTGAAAAACCTCTTTCAGGTGAAGGTGAATGGAGACGAGAATCCTGTCTCCCAGATGCACCAGCTTTGGGATGAAGACTAGGAGAAAGTTGAGCCTGCATAGCAACCAGCAAACATGTGGTTGCCAGGGTCACCTGGATTGTTTAGGTCCCCACAAGGTTGTGACATAGAAAATGAAAGGTCGCATGACTTGGCGCCATTTTGACCCCTGAGGGCAGGTGCCAGCGTTTCCAGCGCCATCTGAGAGGAGAGGAAAAATAATCCACTGAGGGCATAAAAAGCGGAGTACCAGTGGCATCGCCCTCAGAACACCTCTTGGCAGCAGACTCCTTACACTTGCCCCTTGACCGCTCCTTCTTAAGCTTATCCCTCGTGGCCACCTTTGGCCCCCCATGTTACTTACCAGTGCAGTCCTGTAAAATCTTCCCTCCATACCTAGTGAAATTTGGCAAGGCCCCTTTGTTGCTCTGTCTATGGTAATGTCCTGATGTGAGGTTCTTTCAACAGTCACGTATCTTTTGATCTTTCACTGAATTCTATTTTCTTTTCTTAAGTGGAATTCCTCACAAAGACCTGACTTAGTTAGTATGGTGTGTAACCTTAATGTAAGAATCTTGCACAAGAATCGAGTTATCTTAGCACCCTCTGTGCACCCCTTGATTCACCCAACATTGCTATTTTTCCCTACATTATTGTATGTGTTTTCAATTGCAGACGGCGTTGTTAACCGTGGAAACAACCACTTGATTTGTGCTCCTTGCCATGGCATAGCCACTGCAAACAATCCTACAGTGTCCCTTTTAAGAGGCTACCCTCCCTAGATCTTCAGTATCTTTAAATTGCTGTAATATTTGATAACTCAGCAGAACTTTGTTTTAACTGCTTATCATTTTCCCACTCTTCTGATTTAAGTGTTTTAATGTAAATATATTTGAAGTTAGTGCAAACCCAAGTATTTATCTGCAACATATCCTTGTTGAAGTAAGGCCTTCAGCCCAACTCTTTTCTTTGTAAGCTTCTACTTGACCCAGCAATTGCAGTCAGAACCTATAATTGTTATGGGAAGTCACCTGCCCATCAGTTAGACCTTAGAAGTGGATCCCAGAGCCAGGAATAAAATATGTAGGTCAGGTTAAAACCTTAAAAATATATATGTATAAATACATACACACGAGCAAGGTGCAGGCAGTGGATGCTCAAGGGAAATATCAAATCATGGGTTGACTAAGGAAACAGGCCGTTTCAACATTTATCTTTTCTTTATTCTGACTTTCGTAATATATACTTTATTACATCTGGGAATCTGTCAATAAGTTTGACAAAATTATGAAGCAATTTCAAATTTGTTAAGAATCATAAAACAGTTAAAAGATTAAAAATTTACAATTGAAAAAGTGTATTTAAAAGCTTAAACGGCTGACCAACCTACAGTTCAGAGAAAGGAAGACTGAATGACGCAGGCAAAAGCAAAGGGAGACACATCAGCTAAGACACAGTTGGATTGAGGAGATTTGGGTATTCAGTTGGGGAACTAGCTGCTTAATGAGCAACAACTCTCTAACCATTGGGTCTTTCTTTAACTATAAAGATCAGTTAAGCCCCTTCTTGACCTCAAATGTAGTTTATAAATATACTTGCCCAAAGTGTAACTCTGGGACATATGTGGGATCCATGAAGAGGTTACTGAGGGTCAGAATCTCTTTTTTTCATTGATCAAGTTTCTGCACAAGAAGCAGGCTCTCCAACCCTGAGCATTCAAATACTAGGAACCGTGCAAAAATTTGCATAACCCATATCGAAAGAAATGATTTTTGCATCATAGGACTAATACAAAACCTTCACAAACTGCCTGTTCTAGAGTTGTACTCGATGCTCATTAAGCAGCTACTAAGGGATTCAGAACCAATGAAACATGGTTTTTTGGCAACAACTTTTTATCAAAGCATCGGATGAAGGTGAAAGTTGGCGAGTGTATATTTTATAACCCTAACTAATTTTTGCAAGTATTATTTAGTACCTAAGTTCGATAGTTTTGATATTTATAGAGTAAAATGAAGTCGCCGATGCCGGAACTGAGAAAATCACAGACAAGGATCCTAAAACAATTTGTGACGTAAACATAATATGATGTCATGAGGCTCAGCCCATCCACCAGGTAGGTGGTGAATGGATATACTTACCCAGTCTAGGCTTCAACAAATTCGATAATGGCCAGCAGGATGTGGAATTGCCCCCGTGGTTGCAAGATTGCATTTGTGCTGCAGCTTGCCACTTTGTATACAAGCAAAAAGACCCGTGGCAAGATTTATTATAGCGTGAATTGGTAATTATTTCTATAGTGGGTAATAGTTAATTGGCCACCCCAGAAGTGTGGGCCGGAGCTGCTAGACAATATCCCTGAGAGCATGGAACCAGTCATCACTGACATCGCTAGTGACGATGAGGACGTGGATGATGACTTCTTCCTCGAGAGTGATGAAGACATTTTTAAAATAAATTATGTATAGTGTTAGACGTTTTATTTGTACTGTATATATAAACATATTTATTATAACACAATGATTATAACAATATGTTCCTCATTCAAAGTGATTCCAATATATTTTCCTATCCATGTATATCAATATAAATCATGTTCCATTAGATTGATATTAAGTAGGTAAATAATAGCTTGCCCTCAAAATCTTGACTCCTACCATTATCTTTTATTTGCAGCGAGTGTATGAGCGCTGTTTAGGGTGCTGTATGACATAAATAAAAAAGAAAAGAAAAATAGCAATGGGTTACACTAACTGAAATAAAACAATGGCGTTGACCTTTACATCTCTAACAGTTGAGGGAAATGGGGTATCATTGCTTTTCATTTGAATTCTACTTCTAGCGACTGCTCCTGACTTGCTGCAAATAGAAGGCTATAGTGTCGAAACCTGAGGTAAAACAAGGCGGATTGTCTTTTTGCATTCCCGCCCTGAATAGATGTAGATTTAACAAATGAGCCACAGACTGGTTCATTATGTGGATGAATTACATATTTATAAATTAGAAACAACACGAATATTAAGAAAATAGAAGAATTCCAAGTTGTTAGTCCCAACAACTGCTGTGGAAGGTACGATAAAACCTCCACAAAATAATAATAATAATAATAATAATAATAATAATAATAATAATAATAATAATAATAATAATAATAATAATTCAATCAAGGGGATGATGACAAATCCTGCTCGCCATCGCTGATATTGTTGAAGCCTAGGATGGGTACTAATATCCAAGGCCAAGAGAGACACCGTCTACCCAAATGGGCGGAGTCGCCTCCCATCTGGGGTAACTGTGTAGGTGATGACGTATCTTAGAAGTACCTGCCCATTGCAGCAACTCACCTGCTGGCGCAATAGGGAAGTAGACAAAGCTCCACCTACATGGGGGATTTAGGAGGAAGTGAGCAGACCTCTTGCTTTTGGGCTTGCTAATATCAATTAGTGAATGTGTCATCGGCAAGTGGGCAGAGTCACAGTGAAGAGGCGTTTTCCTCATATGAAAACTCTTCACTGTGGGTGGAGCCTTATGACATCATAGGTTAACGTCACTATTATGTTCAAAACCCATACCTGGGATTTTGATGGCTCTGGCATAAGAAACGCACTTTTACTCTGATAAGTGCCTGAACTATTGAACGTAGGTACTAAATAATACTTGCAAAAATTAGGTACGGTTATAAGATATACACCTGCCAACTTTCACCTTTATCCGATGCTTTGATAAAAAGGTGTTGCCGAAAAACTGTGTTTCATCGGCTCTGAACCCCTAAGTAGTTCCCCAGCTGAATACACAAACCTCCTCCATCCAACTCTGTCTCAGCTAACGTGTCTCCCTTTGTCTTTTCTTGTGTCATTCATCTTCCTCTCTCTGCACTGAAATTGGTCGGCGGTCTGATCTTTTGAATATATTTTTGTAACTGTGAATTTTTAGTCTTTTTACTCTTTTACGATTTTTAACAAATCTAAGATGTTTCATAATTTTATCATATTTATTAGCAGATTCCCAGATGTAATACTGTAGCATATATTATGAAACATTGGAATAAAGAAAAGACAAATGTTGAAATTGGCCTGTTTCCTTTGCCCACCAGTGATTTGATTACATATATATATATATATATATATATATATATATATATATATATATACATATATATATATATATATATATATATATATATATATATATATATATATATATATATATATATATATATATATGAAGATAAAAAGGCCCATAAAACACTATTTGAACGTTGCAACCATATATTTTGGGCACTAGCTTCTGTGCCCCCTGTTCACTGGAAAAATATGGACAGATGAAATGTTAGAAGAGTATATATACAAAGCATATATAGGTGTGGCATTAAGTCTCCGATGGTATGCAGGTGACCGCTAAGAAGGAGGAGAGTAAACGGTTCCCTAGTGGCTTTTTTGGCCCATTAACTCCCATTTGGTGTCGATTCTGGTGGTCTTGTGCCCTGGCACACCTTCTTCACTAGTGGTCTGAGGATTAAAGCGTCGATGTCGTCCAATTTCCAATGTCCTCCTGCTTCATATTGTTGGTTTGATTGATGATAGCAGATTCCAGCATCTTCCTTTTGTATGGACAGCTACTTTTGAAAACCAGCGCCGCCCCACTCCAGTTTATGATATGTCCTGTATTTCTGATATGTAGGAAAATCCCCGAACTCTCCGAAGTGTAACATACTGATCTTTTGTGCTCTGTTATTCTTTGTGAGAGTGATCTACCTGTCTAAACTCGCTAGTTCCAACCATAAAATTTAAAATGGAATGGGAAAAGGACGGAAAACTGCCGTTCCTAGATGTACTGATCTTAAGAGAACAGAACAGATATGCATTTACAGTACATAGAAAACCCACCACCACTGTTTCCTACATTCATTTCTTAAGCTACCACGACGTCTCCGTAAAGATCATGGTAGGGTGCAACTTATTCCTCAGAGGACTTAGGATATGTTCAAATGCGTACCTAGATAAAGAATTCAACACGATCCGCCAACACCTAACACAACTGCTCTATCCACCACACATTATCAAGAGGGCTATTAACAAAGCGAATACAATATACTATAGAGGTCCCACTCACAACAGACAAATAGATTTCAACAACAAAATAAAGTTTCCGTACAACGAAAACATCCAAAAAGCCACCGAACAACTCAGGTCTGACAATCCTTTTATTTTCCATTATCCCAAATCCATCGGGAGTTCGCTCATTAACGTATACTTAAATAACAAAGGGGAAGAAGCCGGAGTTTACAAGATACTGTGTAGCAATTGTAATGACATTTATGTGGAGGAGACAGGTAGATCGCTCTCGCAAAGAATAACAGAGCACAAAAGATCAGCACGTTACGCTTCAGAGAGTTCTGGGATTTCCCTACATATCAGAAATACAGGACATATCATAAACTGGAGTGGGGCGGAGCTGGTTTTCAAAAGTAGCTGTCTGTACAAAAGAAAGATGCTGGAATCTGCTATCAT